>NW_024719665.1:3561775-3756775 GCF_018991925.1 Homarus americanus | reverse complement strand
CCTCTGCCCCTTTCTTCATATATCATTAACTTAAGAATTTTAGCAACAAACAAACCTATCAAACTTTCATTAAAATGAGTAGAATTATATATAATGTTTGAGTGTTGCTATTTAGTGGACGGAGGTGAGCGTTTAGTGACAACACACTATATACATTCTTCTCTACCTCTATCAAATAACTTACTGCTTCTCCTCAACACTGTATTAACTGCATTATGTAGCTATATGAACTCTTTACCTGACCTAATGACTAAATAATCCTCTTTTATACCAAGGCCTGTTCACATGTAAGATATACCAACCTTCACTCTGAGCCTTCAATACTAGTGGAACATCTGATGTTTCGTACTCGCGGCAACAGGCAACACGAGTAAGGTGAACAGTGACACTTTATCTAAATGACTAATTGTGGAATTTCACGTCACAGGACGAGCAATAATGTTTATACATGATATATAAATCCACTATAAAGCTGCTTTGACTTTAGGTTCAAAAGGTAAAAGTAAAGGTACACAACTTTGAAGACAAAGCCAGCTCCTGACATTAACTGGCACATCCCGAGGGTAAAGTCTAGATCTAGGATAATGTTATTCTTCAGATTTCAATAACTGGAAGCAAGATGCTCGCAAGATTCTCATATAAAAGCCTTTTGCCAGATGTTGTCGATAAGAATCATTTGTGTTACGTGTCAGTCATACTGAAACAAAAGTTGAAAACATCTTGGTGTAGTATGGCCCGAAACAGCTTCCTCACCTCTGCTTGGATTATTTCTAATTCAGGTTTGGTTTTTATTCTCATGCACATGTGATGACCAAACATTAACACTACCATGTGATGACCCACCATTAACACTACCATGTGATAACCAACCATTAACACTACCATGTGATGACTCACCATTAACACTCCCATGTGATGACCAAACATTAACACTACCATGTGTGATGACCCACCATTAACACTACCATGTGTGATGACCCACCATTAACACTACCATGTGATGACCCACCATTAACACTACCATGTGATGACCAACCATTAACAATACCATGTGATGACCCACCATTAACACTACCGTGTGATGACCCACCATTAACACTACCATGTGATAACCCACCATTAACACTACCATGTGATGACCCACCATTAACACTACCATGTGTGATGACCCACCATTAACACTACCATGTGATGACCAACCATTAACACTACCATGTGATAACCCACCATTAACACTACCATGTGATGACCCACCATTAACACTACCATATGTGATGACCCACCATTAACACTACCATGTGATGACCCACCATTAACACTACCATGTGATGACCCACCATTAACACTACCATGTGATGACCCACCATTAACACTACCATGTGATGACCCACCATTAACACTACCATGTGATGACCAACCATTAACACTACATGTGATAACCCACCATTAACACTACCATGTGTGATGACCCACCATTAACACTACCATGTGTGATGACCCACCATTAACACTACCATGTGATGACCCACCATTAGCACCATGTGATGATCCACCATTAACACTACCATGTGATGACCAACCATTAACACTACCATGTGTAAGGAACCACCATTAACACTACCATGTGATGACCCACCATTAGCACTACCATGTGATGATCCACCATTAACACTACCATGTGATAACCCACCATTAACACTACCATGTAAGGACCCACCATTAACACTACCATGTGTGATGACCCACCATTAACACTACCATGTGATGACCAACCACCACTATGTGATAACACACTACCATGTGATGACCCACCATTAACACTACCATGTGATGACCCACCATTAACACTACCATGTGATGACCCACCATTAACACTACCATGTGATGACCCACCATTAACACTACCATGTGATGACCCACCATTAACACTACCATGTGATGACCAACCATTAACACTAAACTACTTCTTTCATTCATTATTATTCCTTCTTATTGAACCACTAATGGTTGTTCATAACACCAGGGGTACATAATAGTGTTTGGTGTAGTATTATGCCAATGTTCATTCGTTAACATCACATAACAGAGGAAATATATTCATTCAGTATAATAATATGTTTCTTATTTAAATAAATATACCATATGTGTGTGTGTGCAGTATATCCAACGCCCCCATAGCATTAAATTCCTAACTTTTAAACCAACTTTATTGCAACAACGTATTCATGTATATAAACTGTCTTCCATTTGTTGCTGGTGACGCAGGAAATCCTGTTTCTCGCGGACTTCCTCGGGGAGACGGTGATTAACTGTAACTCCAGAGCTCCTTTACTTGATCTTTACTAATTTTGACACCGATCCTTTAAATTCGATTTTATAAGAATATAACTTAGTATCGACTTATTGCAAATTTTTATAATTTATAAATATTGCGGCATGGAATAACATACAGCCATTAACGTATTTCGTCTACGAAGAATATTATGTTCAGAAAAGTGAGGAATACGGTATAAATACACTCCCTCCCTCATCCAATATGTACAGAGTCGCTATTAATTTCTCTGGAAGACTAATAATTCAATTTTCGTATTCCCTTTGATGCGAGAGGAATCTTTATTAAAGTTTTGTATCTTCTGTTATCTATGAAAAAGTAAATTGTTTTTGTTTTTCGGGCACTTGGAAACTTTCTATTATTATTATTATTATTTTTTTTTTCGTATCTGAGTCCCTTAAGTATTGATACCCTTTCCTTACACCACGCTAGTGGTATAAGCAAGGGTTCTTCCTGCAGCCACCACGCGATTATTATTCTAAGTCAATAAAAACGTTCTTGATGTTGCAGTATATCCGTAACTTGTTTAAATTATTGACAAAACCAATGAGTAAAGATGATGTGGCAGGACAAAAACTGCTCCTACAACATCAGTCTGTTTACCATCTCTTCTTAACTGTGATCACAGGCTACAAGATCATCAATTATCAGGAGCCAACACTCATTTTAGCTCAATAAAATTAATGGTCTCTTAACTGTACTAGAGCTCTTGTTATTCATTAGCACATTTTATCTCATTTTTATTGTATTTGAACTCTTTATATTTATTCATATATTCTAGTATATATACTGTACTATGTACGTCATATTCATTCAAATGTCAAACTAAAATGATTGGTAATCAAAGACTAATGTATATTTACTTAACAATATGGTAAACAAAAAAATTTTACGTACAAAAAGTATACAGTATAGTTACAGGTATACTGTTACCTCTCATTACCTCTTTCACCCACTTCACCAGGTCATCGTCGTGTAGTCATGTATGGAAGTCATTACTCAGCTTCACGACGGTCATGATAACAACCTCAACTTTCTGATGCTGTGTGATATTTACATTGATGAACATCTTCTTATTCCCAAAGAAATTTAATCAGTAAAACCACTTAAGTTCGGGTTCGGTTAAGGTAGTATGTAAATTTAGGTTTCTTTGCCTCTAGAAAAAGACTCCGTCATTTCCCTATGAGATTCGGCGGTTGGAAAGTGGCGCGCATAGCCACGAGCTCCCTGTACCACCAACCACACCGTCATAAATCTTCTTTACCAGCTGCTCATCCATCACACGTTCTACTGTCAGGTCGTCTTGAAAGACTCTTATCCCGGCCACTCCATAACCAACACGCCCTTCTATTATTTTCACTCAAAAAGATTGTCATACTTTTTATACAACGCTCTGGATTATTCGTTGTCTTCGGCATACCAGATGACCAATGGGCGCCTGGGAACAAACACTACACCCGGGACAAGCAGCACTTGATGCCGAGTGTCTTTTCGTTACGCCAGAATGACATCAGTTAACTAGGGATTCCCGAGTTAGCCCGAGGGCACGCCTCACCCCTGGCCGGATGTGGTGGGTCTCGTGCCAGCAATATTTATCTATTAAATACTGTACGATAAGTCCTAATCCTCACAATAGTCCAACAACTGCCAACCATTCCAGGAGCCCTTTTACCTCTCTACCTCAGCCACTGACTCCCTCTGTGCACAAATACTTTCAAAGTAACGCTGAAAACCACGACTTAACTCACCACCGTGTTGCCGAGCCGCTAGTAATGTACCCAAAAATATCGTCGTAATTATGTGTGATGGAACTGCAATTAACACTAGTTCGAAAGGTGGCAATATAAGATTAAAAATATTTCATTAAACCATTGCAGTGGTTTATCTGTTCTTTACATGCAAATAAATTACCACCTCGCCATTTGTTACAAGAGACTGGCGGAGTGACGCACGGGTCCGAAACATTCTAGGGACTTCTTTGTCAAGCTCTGAAGGAGCGCAGCAGAACAGTTGTAGACTTTAAACCAATTTCTGGTTCTGAGTTACCACGAATGAACTTGTCTCAGCTCAGCGCAAACCAGAAACATATGTACGAAATATAGTGGCAGTGACATCTGGTTATTGCAGTGAAGATTTAACAAACCGTCGTCCTGGTCCTATAGCGCACTTACATCGGCTAACAATTGCCTGTAGTCTCATGCACCTTTATGTTGAAACCATGAATCCTTGTTGCAAAAGCTTATGCAGTAGTCTGGTTTGCTATTAAATCTTTACCGTTGTGTTATGATGTTTCTTGTCATCTCTGGACACTTGCTTCATTGTCGAGATTTTTGCGAACACATCTGCAGTAGTTGACAAGGCAATCAATTGCAACAGATTTTTCGCTCACCAAGAGTTTATTTTGTTGGCAATGTTAAAAGACAAGCAAGATTGTTACAATTACCATCCTTGATGAGCACTAGATTGTCACAATCCCTAATGAACACAGGGTTGTCACAATCACCATCCCTAATGAACACTAGATTGTCATAATCCTTAATGAAAACAAGATTACCATAATCCCAAATGGAAACAAGATTACTATAATCCCTAATGGAAACAAGATTACTATATTCCCTAATGGAAACAAGATTACCATAATCCCTAATGGAAACGAGATTACCATAATCCCTATTGAACACTGGACACTTAATTAACTGGCACCTGACCGTCAGCATCGACCCTGGGAGCCAGACAGCTGCTGCTAACATTAACCTACCGGACCTCCCTGTTGTTTGGCTAACACTGGTCATCAGATATCGGGGATTCCGCCCTCGACTTGGCGCGACATTTAGTTAAGCAAACGCTCTACCCACAATATGTAACCGAGACAACCTAACAGAGTATTAGTCTTAGCTTAATTATTTTTCTTGTTATGTGTGTGAAGAAGGTCAATGCATTGTTAGTATTGAATTAGCTTCAGGGTTAACGTGCAAACCACCACTATCATAATGAAAAACTATCCCCTCCATATACATTGCTGATAAGACACCACAACAAGATATACCCAGAGTGTTGAGAGATACAACAGAAAAAATACTGTGGTGCATTATTCAGAGAGACAGATTATCGGATGGGAATCGGTTCCAATTCCTAAAGTTTCTCTTGTCATAGTCAAGCTGTTGAGCGTGGTATTAAACGTGATAATGAGGCATCGTGTTTAGATGATGGTGCAGCTCGAAGGTACGGGTTCATTAAGGTGAGATTCGCGTCACTCAGATAATAAAGCAGAAAAATATTTCATCTTTCTACCGTAAGTGACAACATTATTAGTTGTTCACATGCGTAGTGATTTCTGGGTGATTTAAGAGTTATAAAAATTCCAAGTCAACGAAGAGTGCATATTAAATGTTATTTTTATGAAATAGTGAACACATTAGGGAAATGTCTGAATATTTCCTCCCCAAAGACAAAATTTCAAGGTCATTGGGGTCCGTGAGAATAACTATAGAGAAGGCTATATTTTCAGAGATTTTTATTGCATACTGTACATGTGCGGGAACAATGAAGTTATGAAAAAAAAATATGGAAAAGTCAATATATCAAGGACTCTGAGCCAGTAAAAATTAATAGCTAGCTTTTTTTTTTAGGGAGACAAAGTTAGTTGGATCATCCCTCCTGGTACATAAGGCAGGTATTACTTAACACAGGTAACTCGTCAATACAACATAGATTATTTCTCACCATCATTCACCATCATTATACAACATGACTCATTCATCACTATCACCATCATTCAACATCATTCTACAACATGACTCATTCATCACTATCACCATCATTCACCATCATTATACAACATGACTCATTCATCACTATCACCATCATTCACCATCATTATACAACATGACTCATCACTATCACCATCATTATACAACATGACTCATTCATCACTATCACCATCATTATACAACATGGCTCATTCATCACTATTACCACTATTCACCATCATTATACAACATGACTCATTCATCACTATCACCATCATTCAACATCATTATACAACATGACTCATTCATCATTATTACCACTATTCACCATCATTATACAACATGACTCATTCATCACTATCACCATCATTATACAACATGACTCATTCATCACTATTACCACTATTCACCATCATAATACAACATGACTCATTCATCACTATCACCATCATTATACAACATGGCTCATTCATCACTATTACCACTATTCACCATCATTCTACACTCAGATCTACTTTCACTTGTTTTAACTTTTTACATAATAACATGAAGTCTCTTTTATGTTTTCGTCTTCTTCCTCCTAAGATGTCTCTACTTTTCTTTTTAAACTTTAATTACTTTCTTTTTGATCCTTTGTTAATAAAGACTTAATACTTCTTTCCTTCCATTTGTTAAGATATTCAACTCTCTCTTTCATTTCTTCGTTAACCAGCTCTTGTAAATCTTTACCTCAGACTTGCTGTATTCTTCCCCAGTCTTTCCAGTCTCGCGCGATATTTACACACACACCTCCGCAGCTTCCTCTAGTTCTCTGCTAATGTATCTTTCAAGTACCTCTAAAAGATATTTTTTCTTTTAGTTTTTATTCTTAACAACTGTGTCTGTATAATGCAAAGTCCTCAAGTTTCTCACTGAAGTTTAGTTTTACGCTTTCACGCCTCGTTGTATCAAGCTTTTAGTGTCTTGTCATTCTCACTATTACATATACTCCACCACCAACTTCTCACTATCACACGTACTCCACCACCAACTTCTCACTATCACACGTACTCCACCACCAACTTCTCACTATCACACGTACTCCACCACCAACTTCTCACTATCACACGTACTCCACCACCAACTTCTCACTATCACACATACTCCACCACCAACTTCTCACTATCACACGTACTCTACCACCAACTTCTCACTATCACACATACTCCACCACCAACTTCTCACTATCACACGTACTCCACCACCAACTTCTCACTATCACACGTACTCTACCACCAACTTCTCACTATCACACATACTCCACCACCAACTTCTCACTATCACACGTACTCCACCACCAACTTCTCACTATCACACGTACTCTACCACCAACTTCTCACTATCACACATACTCCACCACCAACTTCTCACTATGCTATGTATATAGGGTGTTTCAAAAGTTGGAATATTGCTCAAACTGTGAGCCTCCACAAGCCAATACATATATCAGTTCTGTAACCTACGTAGGTGTTGTTGAACGTTACTTAACATTGGCGCGTCGATTTTTGTACATTGTTCTTGTTAAAATATCCATTTTTTGAGTATTATAGATTCTAGTGTTAAAAACCATTTGACTTCAGGTGGCTACAAAGACAATTATGTGCTAAGAAACGTTCAACGAAACCAATTTTTAATATGTGATTTATGTGTGCTTATCGAGGCTCTCAATCTGAGCAAATATGAAATTGAAATATAAATTATATCATGATTCTGTGATTTTGATTCACACAATAAATTCTTAGACGTCGGTGTACTGAAGAAGAATTGATATTGACTAATGTCAGTCCAGTGATTCCAGCAATATCGCCCTTACCCAACAGTATTCATTGGGACCTAAATTCATCTAAAAGTCTTGTGTTATTTAGGTGAGGGACTCTCTTGGTGGTTGTAAGGGCGTAATAAGAAGTAGGTTTGCTTTTAAAAGAGACTAGAAAATATGTCCTTTTACCGCCAGTATTAATCTGCTGTCTACGAGTAGCACGGGATGGAGGGTCATAATTGTGTTCGTAACAGCACTAACACCAGTTTAATTTAATAAGCCGAAATGAAAAGTAACCAGTTTGCAACGCGGCAACAAAATCTAGTAGACTAACTTCAGTATTTTCTTGAAATCCTAATCATTCAAAGCTGTCACAATACTGATGACATAAAGACAGGCAGTAGATAAACACACACCATGACTTTCACGTTGAAATCCCACAAACTCCACTGAATATCCGTAAGTGCTTCAGGGTTCCACACGGCAAGTTGCTACGAGGTTTTATTTACAATTAAAGGTTATTACGTGAAATTATACAAAATAATTTCCACAATAGTAACTAAACAATGAAGTATAGATTCTGCATATAGGAGGACGGGTGTAAATTAGAAGTGAATAAGAACAGTGTGGTGGGTGAACAAGAGGCAGAGCATAAAAAATACAGAAATTAGACAGACATGTGAAAATACAAACGTAAGATTATACTAAGAGTTGACCAAGGCTTGCCACGGTAACATGGACATATCGAGAGAATGGGACTTGAGAGATTGGTAAAATACAACATATAATTCGGGGGCATGCTGTAGGGGGAAGTAAGGAAGGCCAAGAAGGACCATATTGGACGAAAATAAGGAAGTAGTAAAAGTGAAGGATAAGTCCTGTCAGGAAGCGACTGGTAGGAGAATGACAATAACGTATGGCGTCGAATGATTAACGATGCCACAACTGTTTACAAATATCTATATGTTTTGCTGGTTTGAATCATAGGCTAAAAAATATATAAATAATAAATAGAAAAGTATACAATATATCAATAAATTATAATATATGCTAATACAATATACAGGGTGTCAACATTAAAGTGAAACAACTTTGGTGGCTTAAAGCAGAGGAATATTCACACAACTCATAGTCAGTTTCCTTTGATGTGTTGATATATATCATTCGGGTACTATGGTGGACAAAGTTCCTTCCTTCAGCCCTCCCTCTCTTTCCCCTCTCTAGCCCCCATCCCTTTGTTTGGTCTCCATCCCTTTGTTTGGTCCCCATCCCCCGTCATTTGCACTACACAGTGCGCTATCTGTTGGACGATTACAGCACGTCCCCTCAGTTGCTTCGCGATTCGAACCTCAGGTGATTCAGTCACATTGTGGCTGGCTGAAGGAATGAACTTTTGTCCACCATAGTACATCAGAGTGCACATTCAACATGTGCACCATACGTAACAAAGAGTCACAGCGGTACTCGGTTTCCCTCCACACATTTTTTTTTTTAACGTTTCAGGGGTTACTGAGTCCATCGCTGCTGTGATACTCTCTTACAGCTCAACAATGTCCCGCAGGGTAAGGTCTGGCGATCTCGATGGTTTAAGTCATAAGTGTACTAAGTGTACTCTACAAAGGTGCAGGACATTCTTTTTAATTTTAAGATTAGTTGAATAACAATTTGTATTAATTTTTCCCTGTATTTGATAAAAAAATCTCATGATTTTTTATTGTAAGCCATTCTTCCACCTTTGGATTTGAACATTTTATTCTTTATTTTGTATTACATGTCCTTGGATTTGCAATGCCTAGACAAGCTTTCTACTGCTTTATAAATTTGAAAAATAAATAGAAAAGGTGAATGAATAAATTTGAGAAAAGAAAATATGGAAGAAATTTAGAATTTGAAATTATTTAAATTGTTCGAGACAATCCGAGAACTTTTGAGAAATTTGATTTCATAGCTTGTCAATAATTTATGTGAATGTGCTGTAGAAGAATGATTTTAAAGAGATTGTATGATATATATATATATATATATATATATATATATATATATATATATATATATATATATATATATATATATATATATATATATATATGCAAGTAAATCAATACTGTAGGTGCGCGTGATCTAGTATATGTTGATATCATAGTGAAAGAAGAACACGAAAGTTTTCGCTGTGTAATTCACATCTTCAGGGGTGAGTACAGACTAGTCTGTAATCACCCCTGAAGATGTGAATTACACGAAAGCGCTTGGGAACTTCGTGTTTCTTCTTTCCTTGTGGTTATCAGCATATATATATATATATAAATATATATATATATATATATATATATATATATATATATATATATATATATATATATATATATATATATATATATATATATATATATATATATATATATATATATATAAGAATTAGTGTTTTATGTATGAAACCATGTCTATGTGAACATATACATGTAATGTGGGTGTCTATGCATGCATGCCTCGTGTAACAACAGTAAGCGTGTGTAATAATTCATAAACAGTCATGTTCATGCCATAATTTAATAAAAGTGTCCATTTGATACATTAAACCATTTACTATAGTTCGTATGACACATTTTACACCCGTAATAATAAATGTGAAGGTTATGGTGGGTAATAACTCCTAGCTAAATTACACCAGTTTAATTACATCATCATGATTGGATGGTTATTATCTATGCCTTTTGTTAGTAATTGTTTATGGAAACTCATGTATGAAATACCTGTTTACTAATAATTTACTATTACAATAATTTGAGATGCGAAATTATGATATATATATATATATATATATATATATATATATATATATATATATATATATATATATATATATATATATATATATATATTGAAGAATCAATATCAGGGTGTAAATAACGGAGCACCTTAGCTTTCTTGCCTCCTTATTCAAGACATCTTCAGAGGCTAAGGTGCTCCGCTGTTTCCATTTTCCCGTGTGATTTTATCAAGATTTATCTATCCACGTTTCTCATTGTGGATTTACATGAAATATATATATATATATATATATATATATATATATATATATATATATATATATATATATATATATATATATATATATATATATATATTATCTATATATATATATATATTATTTATATATCTATATATATATATATATATATATATATATATATATATATATATATATATATATATATATATATATATATATATATATATATATATATATATATATATATATATAGTGGGAAGTCCAGTAAGTCATCAATAAATACCGCCTGTAACTTTGGCTCAATACTGATAAAGTTAATGTCTCCAGGTGTTGAGTCTCCTTTTGCATAAAATCGTCACCCGAATCCCAGTTTGGATTTAAGTGAGTTTGTAATACTTTCCTGATATATGGCAACACATTCTGCTCCTAACATTTGTTTCGTCCCACGTACAGTATTTATAGCCTATGGTTACTGCATTTTTCTTTTGTTATTCTTATTTCTTTTTTCGTTGGATTATCATTATCTTATTGTTTGTTTTTTGTTATTATTGTATTGTAAGATTATTGCTATGTGCTTTTGTTATTCCTCGCAACTTGTTGTGGTTATTATTGTTGTGTTTTATGATGTTTTAATATTATTTTTCTAGAGTTTTAATAGTTTTGTTGTTGTTGTCACTGTTGTTATTATGATCTTGTTGTGTTGTTGTTTCTGTTGTCGTGTAATTGTTGTGTTGTGTTGCTATTACAGTTTTGTTGTTGTTTTACTGTTATATTGTTGGTGTTGTTATTGTTTGTTGATTTTATGTTTTTAGCTGTGCATTATATCAGTGAAAGTTTAGTTAATCTTCTGTTCTATTCTAATGTGATTTAACAGATATAGGACAGTATTTAATTTGTTGTTGCTGTTGGTTGCCCTGGCATAAGAGTTACGGAACAGTGGCACAAAATGGTTAGGCGTAAGAGGTCACTAGTGTTTTCTCTGGCATTGTGTTGGGTTAAAGGAAACATATTAGTGTGAACTTTCATGAGCAATTTTAGAGTGACTTATTCCTCTCATCTTTATGTTTAAATGGGTGATAAGAGCTGTAGGTTCAAGGGAAGATGACAGAGGCGTCGTGAAGTGTCAAGAGTGAAGGGAGACCTGATGAGGAGGTTTGACTAAAGGGAACCTACACGGTGTAAGTAAGGGTGGCCTGAATAATGACGAGGGTTGCGACTGGGGCTGAAAATGAGTGAGAGAAAATGGATTTGAATTCTTCCTCATGCTGACCCTGGACACAGCAGGCAAGACATATCGTAGAGATAGCTTGTATGATAAAGAGGGGAGGTATGTATGAGGAGAGGGGCTAGTCTTATTTTAGGTGAATAGCTTTATTATATTTGCGTCTAAAATTTATAAATAGAATGAGAAAGTTCCATCCAGGCCGCGGTGTTAATCTGGTGTTAAAAAGGGCAGCTTATATAATGATTTTGATTTTGCCGCTTACAGCGGCTAGTTTATAGTGCACCCCACACTTATCCTGTGAGTGGTAGCGCAACAGGATTACGGAGTAGAGTTTACAACGGGTCATAATAATTAACCCCCGTGGTCAGGATATTTTGGCACTGAATGTTACACAGTATTTCAATTACATTATTTGTTTAGTTCTATACATAAAGGGTAATTTATTCACAAATGCGTGAGTATAGGCGTGTGAGGCAGTATGTCTGGCCGCACACTTTGTTATTCACATTTGCGTGAGAAGTATTCAAGCACATTGTGTATTTGGTTCCATGAGAACTGATATAGTTACTAAGTGCAAAAAAGTGGATACAATCTTAATATGTCGGCTATCTTGCCATTAGAGATGAAGTGTTGTGCCATTTCACACACAGTGTGCTTGGACCTGTCCCTAAAAGGTTCTATCTTCACACAGTTGAGGACGTAGTGTTCAAGTGTGTGGCCATATGTCTGGCCACACACATTACATTTGGTCTTGTTTACATTTTCTTGAGGAACATACTGCCAGAGGTACTTATATCCTAACCTTAATCTAGCGGTTACAACATCTTATAATCTAGTGATCTTGTTACTTTCTCCATATACAGTTCATGTTTCACTTGATACATCTCATTATGGATCGACTAGTGCCTGTTTGCACTTGTCTACTTGCGTCAAATTCATCAATAAGTTCTTTCCTAATTACAGTTTTAAGGGTTCTTTTTGACACACCCAAATTGTATTCAACAGCGTCTTTCTTTGACGCGAGTTTGGCGAGGGCATCAACTCTGTCATGTTTTATGAGGCCTATGTGAGAGGGGATTCACAACAGTTTGACCTTGACACCCCGGTCAACAAGGAACGCATATTTGTGTCTGGCTTCAGAGACAAGCGCGTGACAACTTGAGTCGAGGGTGTCAAGGGCAAGTAGTGAGGATAGAGAGTCAATGATGATGAGACTGTCAGTGACAGTGGTTTCAATGAATTTGATAGCTGTGAGTATGGCAACTAATTCAGTTTGTAGAGTGGATGCCCAGTTGTTAAATCTAACTCCTTTCTCAATTATATTACCGTCAGGTTGAGCCACAACAATAGCACTTCCAGCCCTCCCACTGGCGGTGTTAGGAGATCCATCAGTGTAGATGGTCTGTGTGATATTATCATCAGTGTAGAGTGTGTACAGTATGTGTTCAAGAGCTCTCACTTTGGCAGTGTGTTGGAGATAAATACTTAGTATAATTATTTTTTATGCGGATATATCGGTATTGTGATATCGAAGGGAACTGTCCGCCAGGGTGGCAGGAAGCGCTGTTGTATCTCAACTTTGTACAGATGTGGGGTAAAAAGAGCAGTTTATAAATTGCTGTTAATCTGGTGATACAATAGGCAGCGTATTTTGTTGGTTGATAAGCTGGTGCGAGAGTTAAAGGCAGTGTATAAACGGTTTTTATCGATATTGATTGATCTAGCGTAACTGTTGTGACATATCAAGGTGTTGATGTTGTTGCTGATGATAACTGAGGCTACGCAGAGGTACGGTGCAGGTGGCTACAGTATATCCTGTCTTTATTACTCAGCATAGTAGGCGCTTATAGTTTAAACAATAATAATAATAAATTGAGATAAAACAGTGTGGAACAAGAGACATTTCAGCCGCCTGACCGACTGACGTGGCGGAGAGTGCGACACGAAACCGTGCTTTCATATTCAGCCTATCCCTATGTTTATTCCTTATTGAAGCCATTGGCGAGAACCCAGCTGTACAATGACACATTCAAATTATCCATGATCATCTATATAGAATATAACGTTGGGAAATAAGTCACAACGTTATCTTGCTAAACACGTAATATCTTTTTGAAACCATTAATCTCATCAACCATTCAGAAGGCTGAAGAATTTTTGCCGTGTAGGGAAAGATTAAGCTGATTCAAAACGAAAAAAATGTCAGCCCATTATGCTAATTTGGCAACCCAGCTCGTGTCCTGGATAAGATTTGCCTAGATTGGTTTTCTGTCTCTAAAATATAACACAAACTTATTTCGTAGGTAAAGAACACGTATTAAAACTTCACATACTGACAGTCACCACACTCCTGTAGTAGCTCCTGGTGTTCACACTCACATAACAGTACAAACAAAACATGAGTTGTTCTTTACAAAGTCCCAAACTTTAAAAAATTCTTATAAGACATTATTGTATTTTAGTAAGATATAAAAATATTGTATTAAGAATTTATAAACCGGGTGACAAACATACACTATATCAAATGCCGTTATGCAGAATGTAAAAGTTTGACTACAGTGTCAGAAGTTATCCTCCATCATTGTCATGTTGTGGCAACACCGTAAAAAATAGTGAAAAATAGAGAAAGAAACAAGTTAACCCCGAGAAATATAAATATAAATTGAATATATACAAAAATGAAAGTATATTCTTGTAGTTATTATTTTATTATTATTTTATTATTATTTTATTATTATTTTATTATTATTATTATTATTATTATTATTATTATTATTATTATTATTATTATTATTATTATTTGTTGTAGTTGAATGACGGTGGGTCAAGTCCGTAGACTTGCTAGTGATAGATTTATTATTATTTGTAGTAGTTGAATGACGGTGCGTCAAGTCCGTAGACTTGCTAGTGATAGATTTTTTATTATTATTATTTTATTATTATTATTATTATTATTATTATTATTATTATTATTATTATTATTATTATTATTATTATTATTATTATTATTATTATTATTATTATTATTATTATTATTATTATTATTATTATTATTATTATTATTATTATTAATTGCAGTTTATTTGCATATTGTTTTTCAATTTATGGAATCCAATGAATAGAAATAGTAGGGAAACAAAGCAAAAAAAAATAATTGGAGAAGAGGAAGTGAAAAGAGGGAGAAGAGTGAAGAGACAGAATGGATGGAAACACAGAAAAGAGAGGCGAGAATAAAATGGAGGAAGGGTTGGTGTGAAATAAAATGAAATTAGATGGGAGGGAAAACGTAGATAGAAGGAGAAATATTTTAGTAGTGGTCGGGAAGATGGGAAGAGACCGGAGGGGAGGTGAGAGGGAGACGAGAAGAGGGATTGGATCATGAAGAAAGCGGATAAAGAAAGGGAAAAGAAATACAGTGGGAATAGTAAGTAGGATCAGAGGAGGACAAGTATGGATAGAGAAGAGGGAGAGAAAAAAGGGGGAGAGACAACAACAGATGGACAAGGAAAGGTTGAAGAGAAAACAAAGATGAAAAGAAAGATTTATAAAGAATCAGGAAGTGATAAAAAAAAACACTCAGAAACAAATGTGTGGATGAAGGAAGGAACAGAAGTGGAACAGTAAATGGCTTCAGCAACTGCGACTGTAACTCCCTGGAAGTAAGTGGACGAGAGCAGGAGAGGGATGTGTTTGGGGAGGATGAGAGAAATAATAGTTGAATATACATGGAGGACTCTATACAGCACACAGAAGAGGCAGGGAGGCTGGATATGAGAGATTTGTTTGTCTATTAGTACAACTGTTTATGGTGTACGGTTTCAGAGTTGATAAAATGCTCGTCTCCTGTCCTTAGGGTCGGTGGTTTGATCCCAGTGTACTGCCAGTCCAATCAGCTGAGGAATTGGTAGACATGCCAGTGCAGTGCCAGACACACTTTCTTATCGTGTACCGGAGGCTGTAAACATGTTACTATTTCACCCATTAATACAGCATTAGTTAGTACTTTGTGCTATGAAAGTTGTTATACACTATACAGGATAAGCTGAGGGAGAAGTATAGCTGTGAACACACAAGTAATCTTCTGTCTTGTTTACGTATTACGTAACATTACAGTATGTTTATAAATATGATGACCACTTAACATACTTGCCTCATAAGTGAGTGGCTTTAAGTTGATCCCCGAGGAACGGAAAAATATGGGCTAGTTTTTGTGACATTATCTCATTCTTTCCAACAGTACTTGAGGACCTGGATGTTACCCAACGGACAGATCTTAATCTGTGGTAATGGTTAGCCAATACATTTGGCGTAATGTCCGGTCTTCCTGCGTTATTTTCTTTTACTTGGTAATACGCCTCACTCCTTCATGGTGTGGTATTAAGTAGGTAGCAGTTTCTATATCGCAATCGAATCCCACACACTGTAGATTACCTTAAGGCCTAGCATAGTCGAACGCATGGGGTAACCATTATTTTTATGGATACAGTTGTAGAGCATTAAGAGTGGGTCTCATAAACACAACTGGGACAATGCAAATGCACCAAACTGACCACTGAGCCTTCGGTACACACGGAGGCAGTGTGCTCGGCACTGCATTCGACTGCTTTCATTACTCCAACTCCATTTACACCTGGAGAGTTTTGGGCTGCAACAGGGCAAATAACCGACCGTGGGGACAAGAGGCGAGCGCTGAACCACTAACTCGCCGTTCCTCACGTTATATCACAGATAAGTCCACAAAGTCTCTAACAATATCGTTTACTGATGTGACTGAGTGTGTGTATATGAGGCAGTACCGAGAGTCATAATAGACTGTGTATTGTATCCACACTACTAATAATACGTCGTCAAGCCTACGGGACCCAATTCCACACTAACAATATATTCAACAAAAGTTAAAACTAAATTAAAAACAGATCTATTGTATTACAAATTAACGTCTATTTATAACACCAGAAAATTTTTAACAACTATAGAATATTAAGTCTAGTACCAGTTTTAGATACAATTCCTATCAACACAATGGAAATAAACCTAAATTCCATCAGTCAGACAGCCGACAATATTACAGAAGATATTGCTAGACTACAGCTGCTCCAGGTAGTATGTCATAAAAAATTGAATATACATATGATGGTAATGTTTAGGTTTAAATTCCAATAGTTCCGAAGAATATTTGATTCACAGTATAGAAATTTAAGAACTAACCTTAAAAAAATGTATTAAGAGTTTAGTCTAGGGTCAGTTTATAGAGATATACATAAGAGTTAAGGCGATCGTCACCATTCATCGTCTGTGTCGGTCTGTCGCCGTTAAAGTGACGTGTGTTTTTCCGCAACAACAGTACTGAAAAAATCAAATACCAGTATTTTGTCTGTACGCACACGGTGTATCTTGATGATGGCTGTACCCACACGGTGTATCTTGATGGTGGCTGTGCCCACACGGTGTATCTTGATGATGGCTGTACCCACACGGTGTATCTTGATGATGGCTGTACCCACACGGTGTATCTTGATGGTGGCTGTACCCACACGGTGTATCTTGATGGTGGCTGTACCCACACGGTGTATCTTGATGATGGCTGTACCCACACGGTGTATCTTAATGGTGGCTGTACCCACACGGTGTATCTTGATGATGGCTGTACCCACACGGTGTATCTTGATGATGGCTGTACCCACACGGTGTATCTTAATGGTGGCTGTACCCACACGGTGTATCTTGATGGTGGCTGTACCCACACGGTGTATCATGATGGTGGCTGTACCCACACGGTGTATCTTGATGGTGGTAGAGGTGATGAGCGCCAGCCAAGTCAGGGACGCCTTGGCACTTAAGTACTTTCATTCCTTTAAAGTACAAGCCTACGTGCCCAGTTTTCTCATTACTTGTAAAGGGGTTGTCACCAGCCCTGAATTTCAGTATGTCAGTGAAGAGAATATTGTGGACTTCATGAAAGACCAAGACGTTATTGATTATCGGTACTTCACCAAAGTAGTCAACGGGACTCGCCGAAACACATGGACAGTGACTTACTTTTTGAAAGACGATTCAACCTTTACGTAGAGGTTAGGTTACTGTGAAACCCTACATTCACACTCTCTACTCACTTCATTGTTTTAAGTGCCAAGAGTGTGGACACAGCATCAAAAACTGAAGGAACACCTCAATTTTCTCGCGATGTGTCTACCACGGTGAGCAAGAGGAGGACTCTTAAGTCTAGTATTCAGAGGTGCATCAACTGCAAGGGACGTCATGCTGCCTCTGCTCGAACCTGTGAGGTTTGGAAAACGGAGTATGAGATCTACAAGGTTGTTGCAATTCAAAGAATTGGTTATAGGGAGGCGATAAAGCAGGTGGGGGGCACCCACACCTGGATTCCCGGATGCCCAGGTGGCCAAGTCTAAGGTCCTGATGAATTGCAGCTCGACCCAGGCAGATGACCAGCAAGAACACCCAGTAAGTACCATCATTATGGCCAAACAGAGACGTTTTGACCAATTGTGTTCTTACCAAGTTTCATCAGTAACAGGTGAAGGACCGAGGGGACAACATTGTACACGGTATTCTTGTAAGTTTATGAACTATTAAAGATTTTGGAGTTGGTCGAAGATAAATATCTGGATAAGATTCACTCCACATGAGTGACAACCCTCTTGTTAGTGGAGCAGCCAGAGGAACACTCACCATACTTTACTCGACACAAACACAAGTTGAAGCTATTACCTTAAAAGGTGTATCTCGTAAGAGTTTTTGCCACAAATGTAATTCAACGAGGAGTTTCACTTAAGTCGCCCAACAATTAAGAGGCTTACGTTCTGTTATGTACACATACAGTTTCTGCCCAACAGTTGTTCAGTTTTAACGTGTCGAGTATTTTAGACACGGAGACCTTAGTATATTGTTTGCTGTAAGTTTGTGCCCTAGTCATTTTGACACATCTCTGGTCATTTATATATTATATTAGTTGTCCATATTACTTCCATCGTGTCTTTACTAAGAGATGTATTGTTTTTCATCAGATGCGTAATTGTAATATTTTTATATAAACACACCTACAGCAAGAGAGCCATGGAAGGCAGAGACCGGAATGAATCAATAACACAACAGCTGGGAGCCTTAGTGAAGACGCCGGAAAAACTTTTGAGTTGTGGCCGAGGTCCCCGACCCTCACACCTGAGGATGAAATCTTGATTGATTTATTGGTCTTATTCGGAGGTCGTTGTTCATCTTAGGGGAGGGAGTCGGTGAATATTATTTGGTAATATTGTTTATATTTTCTTGTTATGACTCATCCTGTCATTATACTTTCTTAACTCTTGTTGCATCCCTCCCCTGGTACCCAAAACAATGGTTTCATATAACTCAAAACTGTTCTTTTCGGGCAAAGAAATATAGAGCTTTTCATATTATATGCTGTATTGTTGTCGAGGAAAACTTTAAATTATATTATGAACAATTGCACATTAAGAATGTTTAAAAGTCACCAGCTTCTATATCAAATGTATATTCACAAGGAAGCGTTATAGCCTCAAAAATTAATAGAATTTTACTTTTCTTCTTTAAACTTTTCATTTCTCGAGGTATTATCTAAGCTCTGAGGTGCATAAAAGCGTCTGACGGTAGCCACAATAAAATCCTAAAGTGTCGTTAGTGCTGAAGAAGTTATTGAAACATTTTAACATTCATGATTACAAGTTTTTTCTTACCACGCTGGAGATCACTGGGTTGAATATAAGCAAAACAAAACATAACTTTAAGAGGCAACCATATGTGACAGAAATCACCACTACAAAGAATATTTACCCTTGACTCAACCCCAACAAGATGTGTAAACGAGACTGCGCTGGCTGGCTTTATTGATTTCACTGGGAATGCGTCGACAACCCTGAGCCTAGTCGCGCGACATGGACACTCCTCTACTCTTCCCCGCCACATCTTTGAATGTTCGGAAACCTTCTCTTGTATGTTTTCATCCATCACCATCATGTCATCCTTCCTAGATCACGTGTTCTGTACGAAGGGAACTGACTACATAATTGATTAAATTTATAGAGCTGTACACGGCTTCTATACCCAATGATCGTCAACACTTCATTCATCCTCTGTAACTTGTTGCTGCAATGAATGACCACTAAGGCATCTTCATCCTTTACGTCAACAAAGTCTAAGGAAGGATAAATACGAGCTTCTTATGTTTCCCTTTTAGGCGGGAGTTTCCCTTCGATCTTCATTTTACATAAATTGTTAGACGGTGCTAAACACGCTTTTGTACGGGAACAAACGTGAATAGGAAGGAACTACAGCTTTTTGTAACAACGATTATCAAAAGCCAAATGGATATTCATTAATTTTGTTTTCAAATTCAAATAGGATTTTATAATCTAATGTAAAGATGACTTAATTAGGTACAATTAATTAATCTAATGTTCATATATCTGACAATTAATATAAATGTTTACTTTTTTTAATATTAAGTAAATATGAAAAATGAATTTGTTAATATTTTCAGATAAAATTATTCTATTTATCTGAAGTCACTAATTACCTTGTCACTGTAAAGGAAACCTTACCTGGTTCTGGGGATTAAATAAGATTGTACACCAGATGTTAGGACTGTTATCCATAAAACTGTGCCTTTAACAATAAAATTTTCAAGAACTTTTGGATATTATTGTTACGGAATGTTGACATCGTATACACGAGGTTCTCCTCTCTCATCTGATGATTACATAAAGGATACAGAAAGTTTTGAAGTAAATTGTAAACACAAACACACACACACTACATCTTTGACCACCATTGGGTCGAGACCTATTCAGGCGCTGCTCCTGCTGAGCAGTGGCTCTGGCCAATGTTCGGCCCATTCCCCAAGTCCCTTTCCCCGACCCATCCGCACCACCGGAATATCTACATAATCAAAAGTGACAATTTCGTTTCGGGAAGAAGTAGGACCAGTGATGAACAGTGATGAACAGTGTTTAAGCCAGTGAGTTCAGCACTAGACAGTACCAGTGAGAGCCGTGACCCACCAGTGGGATAAGCACCCCTGGGAACTGGCCACCATCTTGTATCCAGGAGGTGCTAATCAGACCACCATGGGAACAACAGTGGGTCGGCTTCACACCTGACTACGAGATAACACAACACCACCTAGCAGAGGGAGTGAGGTACTGTTACACCACCCCACACCACCTTGTGTCCCCATGACCACGTGAGGTCCTTCATATCAACACCTAAGGACGAGTTACTGCACCACGAGGCCTATGTGACCTCACACAGTATGGCAAGAGATTAGCCCAGGCCATCAGCTGCAAACTATAATACTTTGTATGTTCAATTCATATTCCTTCTTCTTTCAGTAATGAAAGCTTTGTTAAACGACCCACCCACCCCATGCCTTTGTATGTAATAAGTAATTTTTTGTCTAATGTATATTTTCAGCCTTCGGGCTGCAGAACTTTTTCAATAAACCGTTAATTATTATTATTATTATTATTACTATTATTTATTTTAACACACACACACACACACAAATACACACACATATACTGTATAACCTTGACTGTCACAATTTGGCATCTTTTATAAGATAACCAAATTATACATAATATTCAGGTATACTCTCTAAGAGAAGGAATTAACCTGCCCTCAGCTACATGCTAAGGTAATTTTTTCGTTCTTGTCTGTCTGTCTGTCTGTGTCTAACTCGAGAATGGGTTTGTGGGTTTGCACTAAACTTGGTAGGCATGATTAACATATAAGAAGGTTCATTTAATAAACTTTCAGTGTAAATCGCGCCAGAATATACCAAGTGTCGTCATGGTAACAGTTTGCGCAGTGATAACACCTAAGATTTTTGGATGTTAAATAAAATAATGAGGCAGTCATCAGCAGTAGCTATATTTATTTACGTACACTGTGTGTGAAAATGTATCACTTTACGACATTGTCTCGCCACTTAAGCATTATGCAACTTACTGACATTTTGTAACAACTTGTCAGTGCGCCACAAAACCTGCACAAAGTTTTGGAGTCTCCGGAAAATGTTTTTACCCGGTGTTGGACTTAACCGTGAAATCTCGATCCAGGAAACTCAGACCGTGGAAGCCGAGTCTGGCCCCAGACATAAGCATTGTTTAGGCTGCCACTGGGCATTATTTCAGAGGGGCACAAAAGAAGTCATTTCTATTTTAGATTTTGTTGTTTATATCTCTTTCTTGCCTTTGTGTCCAGCACTGAGAATAAAATTCAGTTTTAAATCATTTGCACAGACCTCTTCATGGAATAGTTTTCCCTGCAGTGGCGGTTACTGTGGTGTATTTGAGACCTAACAGGAAATCCTTCACAGATAAGCAAGCCCAGGTACTTAAAACACGCTCAGTTAGTTGAAGATTAAAAAAATAATACAATGGGTTTAAAACTGGACTGACATTATCTATCTTCACATACCTGACAGTTTCTGGATTACCAGCACTACCACAACTGTATCTTTACACAAGCAATGATATCAAATGATCCTTCTCGTGAAGGATCACTCCCTCCCTCCTCTTTATTAGTGACTGCTAGTTACTTGCATTGTTCACGTAATAACTGGATGGTCAGTTTAAAAGGAAGCTGAAGAGTTCTTTCTTTCTTCTGCCCCGACTAGGTATATGTCAGCTTCTTGATGTCAGCAGACTCAACAACACGTTTGTATATTTCACCTTCCTACTGCTGCGCGTATCTAGTTATCAGTCATTTCACATTTATATGTGTGCATTATAAACCTGATGGACAGGTTCACCAAATATTTTTGCTCTGCTGGGCTTCAACATGTGAGTAATGGCAGCTCCAACAAGAACTATGTTTGATAACAGTAGGTGCCTTGGATCTTGCCACAGTAAGGTTTATCAGAAAAGTAGTAAGTCGTACAGTACTATTTTTTCTAAATTAAAGTGTATTGGTGTTACAGTAATGACAGTTCTGTTTCGCTTTTTTGGTGATCAAAGTATTCTCGGCATCATTAAATTCTAATTTGTTTCACTACAATGTTGTTGTACACGTTAGCAGTCATTCGAGAGTTATGAGATCTTTTCTGTCCTGGAAGTACAGGTGTATCATGTTATGCCTTAACTGATAGGACATAACATTAAGTGTGTCAGACTTTGTCAGTCCTCAAGCAACATAAATTCATCTATCATTTCACTCTCATTAAATTTACGTTCTGGAGACTAATGTTCAAGTGACATGCTTAGTCAAATTTAACGTAAATTTAGTTCGATATTTTTTGGAATACAGTGAGTCGAGAAATCTTTCCTGCTGTTGACATAAGAAATAGCGCCTCGTTGGAAATCCGCACAAACTGGAAGTAGATTAAGTCAATGGGAACCTTGAATTCGTATCACTTGCCAATGAAGAATGGAAAGCCATCTATAAACACGGTGGATATCAATAGAGTTTTACTCCAGGCCTTAAGAGGATAATAGCAATGCAAATTTTCTGCTGAATAATTATTCCCATTACGAGATTAAAAGACACTAGACAAGTTAACTGTACACCCTCACCCTCTTCGTGTGGCGCCGAGGTGCGTGCCCAGAGGATATGGGTTCAGTAAGGGAAGTATTAAACAGCTTCTCGGTTGATTATTTTTTTTTGTCTTTGTTCCATGATTGTGCTGGTGATACGTCAGGCTTATTTTTTTATACTAAGGAAATAAAATTTGGACACAATAGTAACCAAGTGCTCTGGCGAAAACGATTGTGTTTTATTTAGTGTTTGACTTGTATTGTATCCAGCCCCTCCCCCCCCCCCTCCCTTCCCTATTTCCGTCTCCAGGTGTCCCGCGAAGAGCAAGGTTGTACATTGAACGTACCACTATTTGTCCAACTTGTGTCTACGTGATGACACATTAAATCAGGGAAGGAGAGAGCTCTCATAAGTCTGATGTTCCTGGATATGATTTTACTCGTCCTGAAGTGCTACCATGATATGGGGATGGCGACATTTTCAATTCATAATGTCAACAAGAGACACAGTAATTCAGTGGACCACAAAGGTTGCCGAAGAAGGTTACACGTCAGTACAACTAAATCAAGGCTCCTCCTGTTTATTTACTAAATTCTCCTCACCTTATCTCACCTGAGAAAACTGGTGACCAGTTGAACCACTAAAGTGTGCCTAAAACGTCTTGGGTCAGTGTCAGCACCTGAGACAACCTGTAGCACCTGGGTTACCCACGACAACGCCATTGTGAAAACAACTTCAGCTTGAATCAACGTGACAAAAATGCCAACGTGAGAACTCGACGACGGTATATAATCAAAGCGACATCGCCATTGACATCAACGCCCTAAGTTGCCTATTGCGGCTGGTTATTCAGCAGTCACCGGTTGAATAGCCTCGTAGTCTACATAGCCGGGACGGTTACATAGACTACCAGGCTAGCCAATAAGGTGACGGGAGAATAGCCACATGCCCACAGCCTATATTGTAACGCATCCCTCCTTGCTGGTTACCCGTGAAGAAACCTCTTAGAAGTTTCGGCCCGACAGAGAGGCGCCAGTTAACTCCGCCTCCCGTCTCTCTCATCTCCATTTTTTTCCAGAACACCAGCTGACGCCATCGAAGTAACCAATCACGTTTTTAAAATAGAAATGCGACGTCATCACCGAGGTTATTTAATGAGCTGCCACTCCCTTCTCGACACACTTCACTCCATTCCACTCCTTGCTGTCTACAATCCCAGCTCACTCTGTCTCATTTCCTCAACGTGTCAACCTATGGTATGGTAGTCTACCTCTACAGCACATCTCCAGTCTCATCACGGCCCAGCTAACTTATGCTAAGTCACTTAGGTGTTGGGACGTGCCAGCCTAAAACACAACTTAGTGTTACAAACTGCTGTCCTAGTTGTGTGCTTTCTTCCCAGTATTTATACTAGGACACGACACACTTTCCTGGCCAGTGATCTTACTGTTCGAGCGTTACTCCAGTTGAAGACAGTCACAGTGCTCTTTTCATTTTCCCATTTTGTACGGTAAATTTCTTGAACGTCTGCATAACTTTTCATCTTGGTGTGTATATTGTATATATATTAGTATAAATATTAGGTATAGGTATAAGACAATTACTACCCCTCGCAAGTGATTTCTGAGCCTAGTGATATTATTACATTTTTTTTTAATTATTTAATTGGGAATACTACTTATTTGCTTACGAGTGGAACTTACGGTTAGTTTTCTTGCTAAATCTTAGTCTTTGTGTATCTAAAGAGTTATATGTTAATTCATTCTTTAATTTGTCAACCGTAAATTCTGCCCCGTGACAATACTAATATAGGATACAAATATATAACAGACATACAAATAAAAAATACAGTGAACATGTTTCTGTGTGTGGATAGTGACTGGTGATGACGTGAGGGAAAGAGAGAGTGAAGATGAAGTATGTGTATGTGAGTTAGTGAGGGAAGGGGACACAGGAAGGAGGTGAGAGTGACCAAGGGGCAAGGGAATAGTACAGACATAGAATCAATTGTAATTTGTGGAATCATCCCAGTTATTTCAATACCACACTACCAAGTATGGCTGAAGTATAAGTAACCCGGCGCTTCAGTTGTGACTTTACTGTTCCTAATTAAACTTCATTGAATCTGGCCTTTAGTAAATTAAAAACACTAAAATAATTATTGAAATTAAGATTACATATTTGGTGTGTATGTCAGTTTCCGTCACTTCGAAGCAAGTTTATTCTGAGTATTTTAAGATGTTGTTTAGAGATAAATTCACGGAAAAGAGTAATCGGGTGAAAGTAAAGAGCCTTGAGGGTGTCTGAATATTTTGGCTGTTATGCTTGAACATTATTTATATATCTTATTGTCACTGTCTTCCTCGTCTCATAGTAACATTGGGTAAGTTCCCATAATATCTATTGTCAAATCGTCTATATATTTAACACCAAAACAGAGACGGTGATATAAGACTGTTTTGCTTCACAACACACATATTTAAAACCAGTTTTCCTTGTCTAATAGCGACCAGGCGCTTAATAACTAAATGAATTATTTCAATAGTTACATGAACACGTGTGCTGCCCCAAATAGTTTTGAGATGTTCATTATTAGTTTGTTAATATTCTGAAGTTAGCACAAACAGCCGAGGCGAGTAGAGTGGGAGACAAGATGGCCCCTCATCCATGGAGCCATCACCCCGGGAATCAACTTGGCAACTGTAACTCTCCCCCTCTGAAGTTCTTTACCACATTTACATCAGAGGGTCTTCATCCATTTGTACCAGTTGGAGGGGGTGGAGGATTCCATCTTCTTCCAGTTCTTCCCACAAAGAAATTTGGGTAACTCAGATGTGTGTTTGTGGCGCCATTGAGTGAGGAAGATACAGGATAGTGTGTTAAATGTTTCCCTCGATCATTTTCGCGAGGTCATCGTCGAAGTTCTCACGTGAGCAAGGATCTACAGGAAGTGCATAATTTTACTTATTGTAGAGGCCAAATGGAGAACTTCATTGGTAAGGGCAACATTAGTGCCAGTCTCCGATGCAGCACTCAGGACCAGGAGTGCCTCTGGAGAGTCTCAGAAGGGAAGAGCAGGCACGAGTGGAATTTCCCCTGGGGTATCCGACAAAGCTTCATGTCTTGTAGTGACAGCAACAAGTTCTGCTCAAGAAGAAAACTTTCCATCTCATACCGGAAAGAAGATTTTATCATGAAGAGGATAAAAGATGTCAAGGATAATTCCCGCACCCGCCCGAGAGATCAGTGTATCACAACAACCATCAAGTCTGTGACAGGTAATTTATTTGCAGGATTGTAGAATAGAAACTAGTGTGGCTAATTATAAATTTAAGGAAGCGTTCCAGCCCTATAAGAGATGTTACAGAGCATAAAAAGGGGTCCATTAGGGGCAGACGAATAGGTATTCAGGATTGAGTAGGCCTTACCATCATCACACGGAGAGGTGTTCTTCTCGGTCTTCCTTAAGAGGTTAAGTTTCTTTTGAATTATTGGATCATCCAATGCACTTTCCCCATCAACGTTTGTACGTCACTAGCGCGAGGCTCTTAACCTGCTGTTGTTGATGGAGGTGGGTCAGAACAGCTGGAGAAGCAGCTATATAAAGGTGACAGCACGCCGCCTTAGGTCCGGATCCGCCGACTGCCTGAAACGTACACCACAAATACATGTAACATTAATTTTCCCCGAAACTTCGAGAGAACGTAAAGGAGAGAGAGCTGGTGAAAATAGAATCGGTCCTCTTCTCTAATCTTCTTCCACTCCTTTGTAACGATGAAGCAGCAAGTTCTTGAAATCCTCGTAGTCTTTAGGATCCGTAGGTCTTTTAGTGGTACAGTAAAGGGCCTAGTCATTTTCTGCAGCAATTAAATTTTAATCAAGGTTTATACACATTTCCATTAGAAAACCGTATAACAATGACCTCCGCCATAATTTGGAGAGAAAACCCAAAATCCAGTTACTTGTACCATTCCACTGGTTTATATTTCTTCGTAGAGAGAGAGAGAGAGAGAGAGAGAGAGAGAGAGAGAGTCTTTCTAGTCGGCTTTCCTTAGTATTGGAAGAATAAGAGTCTTTTCTTATTCTTGCGTCTCCTTTCTGCTTCCTGAGCAAAGCTGAAGCTCCTCCGTATCGCCTTTTTTACACAACGTCGGTGCCCGGTGGTAAGTCATCACCTACTGGCGAGGTGCCATGTCTTATGTATTTGGTAGCATCTTATACCTCGTTCATTGTAATAATGTCTTCGATAGGATTCTTTATGTCAACATATCTTCCAGTACATTTCATTTTGTTCTCTTCCTCAACGTTTAGTAGATTAGAGAAACAATATTACGTCCATATCTTACTGCCTTTTTCCTCCCCAAATAAAATTACATTTATCATGTTCATTTTTACGATGTAAAAAAGAGGTCAGTGTTATAGTCGACGTAGCCAGTTAAAGGGAGACTTTAATGATGCCATGAACAGTTAATTATATATTTGAAGTGTAGCGCCATTAATACTGAGTAAACAAGGTACACTACAGTACACTGTGTTCATACAAATCTATCACTAGCAAGTCTACGGACTTGGCGCACCCTCATTCAACTACTACAAACGTTTGCTATTAGAATTACACTTAGTACAGGGTACGTACCTCTGTGTGACCGTCGTTGATATACAAAAATATTAAGTTTTATGTCTAATTGTAGCGGCGGGTGAGCTTCATTGTCTTGTGTCAATACCTGTTAAGTGGAAGCATGTTATTAATTGCTTCTCTGTTACTCAAATACACCTCCCATGCCTTGCACGTTATTATGAAACTCTTACATTTAACATCAACAACTTTTTCTGTGTTTCTCATTTTTTCTTCAGTATCTAACTCTTCTATGCTTTAAGTTTAATCGTTGGTTTTAGTTTCTGTTTGTTTTATTGTTGTATACAATAGTTTTTTATCATTGTTACATTGACAGCTACTGTAGTGCACAATACATACAATCATTGAAGTGCACGTAAGAACACACTTACATCACCTGTCACCTGTGTAAACTTTAATATTAGAGCAAGAACACCTTAGTGCTACGCAGAGTGAGGTTATAACACCTTAAGTACAAGTAAAGACATTCTTAGAACACGTCAGTAGACTAAGTACACACGTCTGGATACTTGAGTGTGATGCAGCATGTGGTTATAACACGTAAATCACCTCTTGAGAAAATCAATATCTTCACTTGTAATTTTCTCCCATCAACCTTCTCATAACGTAGTTGACTCAAACATCAGCAATGTAATTTTACTCCATAACTTCCTACTATTGTTTGCCCTCTTCTTTGTTTTCCCTTTTCTTAAATAAATTACTTTTTAATTCAATTGAAATCATTAAAAAAAATCCACCAAAGTGTCAGAGACCAAGAGTATGTAAAGACAAAATGACCCACTCAAAATTATCAAGAAAATCATTATCATTGGCCATTAAATTTGTCCATAATACCAAAGTTTCATAGACAATGAATATATCGAAACACTTTCAATAATACTAAGGAATCAAACTGTTGCTCAATTAAATATGTCAATGCACTCATTGTTTAACACCTTCAGTATGTTAAAACAAATAGAGTCACACACCAGGAGTACATCAAGACATCAACGTGCCAGAACCTTAATATAAACAGTGGATCATAGACATTGAATAGTTAAGGATGAACAAGGTGCCAGTGACCATAAATATCTCAAGACAATCAGAGTTATGGATTGTGAGTTTGGCAAAGAGATCATTGTGTCCAGACCACACTGTACCACCTACACTGACTGGTGGTTCATGGTTCACAGTATTATGTACCACACTGTACCATCTACACTGACTGGTGGTTCATGGTTCACAGTATTATGTACCACACTGTACCATCTACACTGACTGGTGGTTCATGGTTCACAGTATTATGTACCACACTGTACCATCTACACTGACTGGTGGTTCATGGTTCACAGTATTATGTACCACACTGTACCATCTAGACTGAC
Organism: Homarus americanus; assembly: GCF_018991925.1. NCBI lineage: Eukaryota > Metazoa > Arthropoda > Malacostraca > Decapoda > Nephropidae > Homarus > Homarus americanus. The sequence continues at coordinate 3,727,150 of NW_024719665.1, read as the reverse complement.
TGGTGGTTTATGGTTCACAGTATTATGTACCACACTGTACCATCTACACTGACTGGTGGTTCATGGTTCACAGTATTATGTACCACACTACCACCTACACTGACTGGTGGTTCATGGTTCACAGTATTATGTGCCACACTGTACCACCTACACTGACTGGTGGTTCATGGTTCACAGTATTATGTACCACACTGTACCACCTACACTGACTGGTGGTTCATGGTTCACAGTATTATGTGCCACACTGTACCACCTACACTGACTGGTGGTTCATGGTTCATAGTGTTTGGTGCATCATAAACTATTATTCTCTCAGTAAAGTTATACACGACTTCTGAAGACAACAGATGTCAGAGGAAGATCTCGTGTGTTTTGGATGGATGTTCTCACTTCGTCTAGGCGAGAGACATGACAAGGAAGATATATTACATGGAGAGTATGTTCCCCACTGTATTATTTAAGTATTATACGTTGGTGATTGTAAGATTGTGTATATACAAAACTATTATACACAACAAGTCGGAACTGAAAATGCATACAACACACAAAGAATTTGCTGTGTTGATTTCGGAATGAATTTGTCGCTCTTGTAAAAGGTAAAGAGAATTGGTATGTCCTGTGCACTGAGAGGTCTGAAGAATTCAGTTAAAATATGAAGTGTTTGTTGTGGGAGGGACGGTCTGGGAAGCCGGCCACCTGCATCCACGAGTGGTATGCAAACGCTGTCCTTTTTAAGGTTATGATGCGAGACGGGAAAAAAATAACGGAACAAGAACGACAAGTGTTCCTAGGTGTTTGTAAACACAGTCGAGTTAAAAAGAGGAGGCCGGCCTAAAATGAAGTCCTCAGTGGTTGTAGCTGGACACTTAAAATGGGTAACATAATAACATGTCTAACATACATAGGGAGTTGTTGCACATTAAAAACACACACACACAGAGAGAGAGAGAGAGAGAGAATAATTATTTTGAGCTATCAACACGATGTAGCATCAGGAAGAGATAAAGGAGCTGCAGAACTTAAAGTTTTGTAACCTGACGTTATGTATCGAGAATTAAAAAGAAATTTTCCTTACTAGATCGGGTATCCATGAAATACAATAGTCATAAAATGTTAGATACAAAATGAGGAAAGCACTGCAGTACGTTCCACAAGACATGCCATGTCTACCCCCATGACACTCCATGAACCACATATGAAGCAGAACCAAAAAAAAAAAAAAAAAAAAACGTTAAATCCCTTAGTGACTAAATTTCAACTTACCATCTCTAAAATTTTCTTAGAAAAAGAAATGCAAGAAGGGAAAATAATCAAACTCCTGGAGACAGAAGGGAGGCCATGTACAGTGTGACGAATACATGAGACTTAATCTAATTTTCTTTAATAAGATTTTAGTCAGTTATATGGTGGGAGGATCCCTAGATATTGTAAGTTATAGTCAGGTCGGAAGTGTTAACTTGGGTACAGCTAAGATTTTAAACATGGGTTGATGAAACATTGAATTATTTGGGTAAAAGTAATGATATTTGTTTTTAAAGAGTGTTATAGCGTTTCTGGTTTATGGTACTGATTATTAATGTTTATAAGGCAAACAGAAAAAGCAAACCAACACAATAAAGTGTCGCTTGATGTCTCTTGTGTAGAATATTTTTTATCCGTGTTTATTGTGTGTGAAGTTCATTTATCCTCTGCAATAATTTATACGAATATATTGTAAGGCCTAAAACACCCGGTATACGGTGTGCGGTGTTTCAGAACAGATGCTACAGTAAGTCTATAGCTTCACCTCCCACATGCACTAATACTCAACCACTGGTCGCCAACACACCAATCACACCCTAAATTAATGAGTTGTGTGATCCAGTGTTAAGGAAAAGTCCGAAAAGACCGGACAATTTGCCAACTGCACTGATTAACTATTACCCCGGAACACGATCCGCAATTCGATCAACACCATGGCTCTCAATTACTGCTGGGTAGATAGAGGGAAATAGCTTAAGCAAATTTGCCCATAGCTTCACCCTGCTAAGGAATCGAACCCTGGACCGCTAATGCGGGCCAGTATGCTGATCATTACACTGCAGGTCGCCATCTTACCCACGTCATAACCTCTACTCATCCACGCCCTCACCTCTCACAAGTGCCACCACTAACTCATTTAATTACTCCTCCCGGAGCTAGTAAGTAACATTACTTTCTCAGGAACACTCTTTAACATGTGAGCGACCAGACATACAGATATACACGACTGGTGCTAAAACAAACTCCTCATACAGATACTTGTTTTTTCATAGACCCTCACTTTCCTTAGTCACTCTTCCTTCCCAGCTAACCATTAAGTACTCCTGATGTCCACAAGTAGTTCTAACATCACCCCGTGTACTGTACCTACAACAGCTGCCTCTCGTCCGCTCACGTGTACAGTACCTACGCCCTACATTCCCGGGCGGTTTTTTTTTTCAAGTGTCTTTCTTGGTATTACTATTTAATGGATACAATTTAAAACACAAAATATCGAGAGCAATTTTTTTTATACAATTTTAAAAAATTCAAAGACATGTACAGTAAAAGTGACTTGCCGGAGCACCACTGAAGGTGAAAGGAGTCGTTATTAATTTACACTCAAGCCACCAACAATAAATTTAACAAAGAAAATAAAGTATCCTCATAATAGTTATTGATCCAAATTTTGTTTAAACGTAAATAAGGTAAAAATCCTTATGGAAATTAAACACCATATTAAGACTAAAAAAAAAAGCTAAGAACATCAGCAGTGTATACATTAGACACCCACCCCCAGTGGCAGTGAAGAGGCACTTGGCTATAACCCTTACCTGGCAGGCTTCCGGAAGCCTCTCAGTTTGGTGGCTGCCATGATGTCGTTTCTTCGAGTATTCTTTTATAATAAGAAATGGAAGATTTATTTTTTGTATTAAGATTATTTATATGGTTGTACTTAAATTATGTAAGCTTATTAAGAGTTTCAATAACTGGTGGTCCTTGAAATTGTAAAATTATGAAATATAATGAAAATCCTTTAAAGGACTTATTGCCTGGCTACATCTTTCCCAAACACCACATCATTGACAACGACAGCCACTCAGGTGACTGAGGACCCTTGAAGCGGTAGTTTATATTATTCACTTAGTCCCAAAGAAGTGGTTCTCAGTATTATTTTTTTCCTTGGCATAGAAATATACATCAAGATTAAGAATTGAAGCGTATTTCTCTGGACTTCATCATTATTATAATTTTTCATTTTTTTTTAATATCGTTACCCCAGGAGTCTAATTTATGCAAAAAAAAATTACTTATTACTCCAGGCGTTTAGAACAAACTTAGAAAATAAGTAGCACTACGTCTACTACTAATACTACTAATACTATTAACTATGGATAATAGTCGATTTGTGATAACTTGTTTGCAATTCTTTTTTGGGGGGGGTGGAACTTCCGACTGGTCATAAACCTAACTTAACCTAACTTAACCCAGGTAGGGGAGCTTTATAAATCTTTTGTCTTTAGGAACCGTTTGTATCACAGGTTTAGGTGAAATTTATTGTTAAAAAATAACACAAAACTCTAAAAAAAAAAAAAAAAAAAGTGACCAGAGTAAGCATTTGCATATGTCAGTCCTCGGCATATATGATCGAAAATTTTATGTCTACGTATTGGTGATAATTTTCTTTATTTTTCTGACATTTTCTAAGGACAAGACCATTAATGAATTATAAAATATATATAACGTTAAAACTCTGAAGGGAGGATCGCTGAGATGGTATGGACATGTGGGAAGACTACATGAGGAGAGAGAGGAGAGTGAAGAGAGTGTAGCAAGTGTGTTGGGTATATTGAGGGAGACCCTGCATCGTGGAAGAGTATGATGGAAAAATACACGGAGGAGAGAAGAAGGGAGGCGATAAGGGAAGTAGAGAGAACAAAGGAGTTAGGTATAGTGTCAAGGTAGTCTCGAGGCTATATTGTCGTACCTCCACCCCCGAGGAGTGAGGCGTCATACATGGGATAGAAATACATTTAACTGTGGTGAAAAATGTCTCAAAATATAAATTCTGTTTGATGGGGAATTAAATGGTAATCATCAAGCAGTAAGAACCGACTCTTCTAGCTGCATCACAACACCGCTGCAGCCTCTTGTTCCTTGTCCTCCGCCCAGCCTCATCCCCCCCCTCACAACACCATCACCAGATATAGTGAACGTTCAATGGTTTTATCTGCCTGTGTGAAATGACGCCGGACTGTGGAGGGTTGAGTGTTTCTCTCTGGTATTTCTCGTACAGAGGCTGTGACTATATTTCTAAACCAGCTCTGCGCACAAGATTTCATTGGCTTTTACACAAGGGCTGTGTTACTGTTTATCATTTACAAGATCAACACATTCAACTAAACACCTTTAAAAGTCTTTCCCGGCACTAAATTCTTTATATTTGTCTTTCCTATTGACCGATATCGCACATCACCATCATCTGATAGATTGACCATCACCATCTTAACCATCACACATCACCATAAATCTGGTATATTGATCATCACCATCATAATAATCACACATCACCATAAATCTGGTATATTGATCATCACCATCTTAACCATCACATAAGGTTAATATATCTTGACACTATTACTGAGTTATATAGTTAACACGTCTTGACACTATTACTGAGTTATAAAGGTAATACAATATCTTACTGAGTTATAAAGTTGACACATCTTGACGCTATTACTGAGTCATAAAGTTAATATATCTTGACACTATCTGTATTACTGAGTTATGAAGTTAATGCAATAATTTGCTGAGTTATAACGTTAACACATCTTGACACTATTACTGAGTTATAAAGTTAACACAATAATTTACTAAGTTATAAATTTAATACAATAGTTTATCGAGTTGTAAAGTTAACACATTTTGATACTATTACTGAGTAATAGAGTTAACACAATAATTTACTGAGTTATAAATTTAACACATCTTGACTACTACTAAGTTATAAAGTTAACACAATAATTTACTGAGTTATAAAGTTAACACATCTTGACACTACTACTAAGTTATAAAGTTAACACAATAATTTACTGAGTTATTAAGTTAACACATCTTGACACTATTACTGAGTTATAAAGTTAACATAATAATTTACTGAGTTATTAAGTTAACACACCTTGACACTATTACTGAGTTATAAAGTTAACATAATAATTTACTGAGTTATTAAGTTAACACACCTTGACACTATTACTATGTGTCTTCATTTGTATAGTCCAATTGTCTTTAATTCGTCTGAAATTTAAATTACTCCGTTCACTACGAATTTCTCTGAGTGGAAGATCTATTACAGACATCCAGTAAAATCTTTGTTACATTGTCTGACTTCTCCCTCTTACGCGATGGATTGACTGATTGGCACATTGACACACACACAGGTTAATTACTTCCCAATCGGTAGGAAGGGAGGGAGGGAGGTAGGGGGGTAGAAGTAAGAAGCAGAATAGCCATGCGGATACAAGAAAACAACTCTTGATTTTTAAATAGAAAATATATGAAGTTCTTTGAATTTCATAGGAAGTTTATTTTATACTCAACATCTTTCATTTACAAGCTGGACGGGCAAGAAATGTCCTGTCCCTTTTTTTTCTTCAAAAATATAGTCAAATTCATCTCTTTTTACTCCATCCTACCATCAATATCAAAGTAATCTAAATAAGTCAATATTTTCTTGCTAGCCCTTGACCGATTTTCCTTCGCTTTAAAATTACTAGATTCGCATTCAGCATGAACGAAGTGAGTGTCACTATGATCACTCAATGTCAGTTTTTATATTATACAATAACTCTCTATGAACCATGGCCTAAGATCATTGATTTTCAGCTATGTATCGTATCTGTGATTTTTTTTAATTCCTGTTCTACTTTAATTGACTCATCATTTTGTCAGGTACCCTGAACGAGTGTAGGTCATACTCAAACTGGTCGCGCGAACGGACAGCCAACCACGTGTCCACTAAGCTGCATAACATGAAAACTCCCAGATTTTACCAAACAATAATACTTACAATGATCTGCAGAAACATAGGCACCAAAATTGGCTTGTACGGTTATAAACAGTGCTCTCTGTGACAACTCAACAGTATAACTCAACGGAGCGCACAGCCCTAATACAGTCGGCCAGAGGCGACAGCAGCTAAAATTTATTGTTGTTGAGCAGCCACTGAATATTAAAATACTTGATAAATATTTCAAGCGATGTTTACTCACCAGATGGGATCATCTGATGAGGTGAGACCTACGCTTTTGAAGCTAAGTATCATTCTAATATGTACTGTACTCGTGAGTGTGTATATATATATATATATATATATATATATATATATATATATATATATATATATATATATATATATATATATATATATATATATATATATATATATATATATATAATGTGGGTGTAGATGCTTGTAATATTATATATATTAAGTTTTATCAAAAACTTAGCATAATAATGTACAACAGGCCAACAAAGGTAGTACTACTGTATATACAGTACCAATAGATACAATAGAATGTCTGCATATAGCTTCATTTTATTGCTGTCGTAGCCAATAATTTACTTCACATACAAATTATTCAAGTGTCGTAAAAGTGATGTACATGGCGCGTAAAACTGAATTATAACGGATATAAAACACTTGTATTAGTCACAAATTTAATACCGTAATGCTATACTCTTGACGCAATATGCCCATCACGGTCTGATATATAACTTGTGATGTGAAAGTAGTGGGTCGTATGTCTTGGAAATTCAGCTTTGTTGAGGATTGAAATATTGTATGTCATGTTTAACATTATTAGCTATAGGAAATCTTTAATATAAGTTTCACTACTCTTTTTCAAACAGATTTTGTTTTCATTGATGTACTTGTCCTTAAGGAATCTCAGATGAAAAAGAAAAATTATCGCCAATACTTATACATTCATCTTTATTTTTAATTAGATATGTCGAAGAACACTCAAAAGTAAACCATGAAAGGACCACTCGTGTACTGATAGTGAGATCCCGATTCCTTGGTGTAAAGATGGTGTTCTGTGGTTGTGTTTTTTTGATCTGGTTGAATATTCGAAGTGTAGAGGGACTCTAGGATTACAATGTCTGGCCTGGAAAGTGAAAATGTTAGTATTTTAAAATTGTGGTTGGTGAATGGTTGTTTCTCTGGTTGCAGTGGAGACGTTTACTTGTGTGACAGTGAATACAATGACGGAAAGCACCGGTAGTAGAAACGCTTACTTGTGTGACAGTGAAGTACAATGACAGGAAAAGTACCGTTAGTGGTGACGTTGGCTAGTATAACAGTAAAGTACAATTACAGGGAAATTAAATAAAAATATTCTGAAATATGACGAGTGTTGAGCAATGGGTTGAACCAGAAAGGCTGACAAAGAGAGGAATTTAAGGTAAAAAGAGACTGCGACAATAATGGAGAATGAGAGAAAACATCAAGTGAAGTGATAATGGAGGTGAGTTTTAATCTAACCCAGAGGAGTCTGCACGAGTCAACAGTACATCCGCGACTTTACTGGATGGCAACAGTCGCCATACTGGTCATAGATATATATGCACGTAGTGGTAAAAAACTAAACTGCCCCGTCTCCTATATTTATGAAAGGTATTGGCCTTCGCTTTTGGCAGAATGTCAGTTGTCGTTACGAATATGAAATATTGATATACTCGAGATAATTTCTTTTATCGAACTAGATTTCCATAAATGCACGACTGACTGTATGATAAATTTATGTGAAAATGTGGACAGGCTTGCAGTCACAACATTTTCCAAGAAGCTGTAGGGGAAATCCTATTGTGATTGGAGAAAGATTTCTGCCAACCCTCTGCTTCGGGGTGAAATATAACTCCGCGGATATGGCTGTGAGGACAAACAACAAGGAAAAGAATGGTAACACCACCGTACTCCGTGTGCTCACAAGTTATCAAAAACACCATTGTTTGTCACCGTGACGACCTCTGTGTTCTTGTGACTGGTGAGCGTAACACATCCCTCCAGTGCCATTCTTTACCAAAACCATTCACCGCCACCTGGGGTCCTCATACCTGGTCCATCATCGACATAAGACTCACACAACATGGTTCATTATCATCAACCTAAGACTCACACAACATGGTTCATTATCATCAGCCTAAGACTCACACAACATGGTTCATTATCATCAACCTAAGACTCACACAACATGGCCCTCCATCATCAACCTAAGACTCACACAACATGGTCTATCATTATCCTAAGACTCACACAACATGGTCCATCATCATCACCAACCTAAGACTCTCACAACATGGCCCACCATCATAATCAACCTAAGACTCACACAACATGGTCCATCATCAACCTAAAACTCACGCAACATGGCCCTCCATCATCAGCCTAAGACTCACACAACATGGACCATTATCATTAACCTAAGACTCACACAACATGGACCATTATCATCAACCTAAGACTCACACAACATGGTCTATCATTAACCTAAGACTCACACAACATGGTTCATCATCATCAACACAACATGGCCTCCATCATCAACCTAAGACTCACACCTCATGGTCTGTTATCATCATCCTAAGACTCACACAACATGGTTCATCATCATCAACACAACATGGCCTCCATCATCAACCTAAGACTCACACCTCATGGTCTGTTATCATCATCCTAAGACTCACACAACATGGTTCATCATCATCAACACAACATGGCCTCCATCATCAACCTAAGACTCACACCTCATGGTCTGTCATCATCATCCTAAGACTCACATAACATGGTTCATCATCATCAACACAACATGGCCTCCATCATCATCCTGAGACTCACACCTCATGGTCTGTCATCATCATCCTAAGACTCACATAACATGGTTCATCATCATCAACACAACATGGCCTCCATCATCATCCTGAGACTCACACCTCATGGTCTGTCATCATCATCCTAAGACTCACACAACATGGTTCATCATCATCAACACAACATGGCCTCTATCATCATCCTAAGACTCATACCTCATGGTCTGTCATCATCAACCTAAGACTCACACCTCATGGTCTGTCATCATCATCCTAAGACTCACACAACATGGTTCATCATCATCAACACAACATGGCCTCCATCATCATCCTGAGACTCACACCTCATGGTCTGTCATCATCATCCTAAGACTCACACAACATGGTTCATCATCATCAACACAACATGGCCTCTATCATCATCCTAAGACTCATACCTCATGGTCTGTCATCATCATCCTAAGACTCACACAACATTGCCCCCCATCATGATCAACAGCCATAAAATAACCCAAGAGTTCTACACTACTGTTGTTGTTCACTGTTCTACACTACTGTTGCTTTACATTGTTCTACACTACTGTTGTTGTTCACTGTTCTACACTACTGTTGTTGTTCACTGTTCTACTCTACTGTTGTTGTTCACTGTTCTACACTACAATTGTTGTTCACTGTTCTACACTACTGTTGTTGTTCATTGTTCTACACTACAATTGTTGTTCACTGTTCTACACTACTGTTGTTTTACACTGTTCTACACTACTGTTGTTGTTCACTGTTCTACACTACTGTTGTTGTTCACTGTTCTACACTACTGGTGTTGTTCACTGTTCTACACTACTGTTGCTTTACATTGTTCTACACTACTGTTGTTGTTCACTGTTCTACACTACTGTTGTTGTTCACTGTTCTACACTACTGTTGTTGTTCACTGTTCTACACTACTGTTGTTGTTCACTGTTCTACACTACTGTTGTTGTTCACTGTTCTACACTACTGTTGCTTTACATTGTTCTACACTACTGTTGTTGTTCACTGTTCTACACTACTGTTGTTGTTCACTGTTCTACACTACTGTTGCTTTACATTGTTCTACACTACTGTTGTTTTACACTGTTCTACACTACTGTTGTTGTTCACTGTTCTACACTACTGTTGTTGTTCACTGTTCTACACTACTGTTGTTGTTCTGTTCTACACTGTTTTACACTACTACTACTGTTGTTGTTCACTGTTCTACTACTGTTGTTGTTCACTGTTCTACACTACTGTTGCTTGTTCTACACTGTTGTTGTTCACTGTTCTACACTACTGTTGTTGTTCACTGTTCTACACTACTGTTGTTGTTCACTGTTCTACACTACTGTTGTTGTTCACTGTTCTACACTACTGTTGTTGTTCACTGTTCTACTACTGTTGTTCACTGTTCTACACTACTGTTGTTTTACACTACACTACTGTTGTTGTTCACTGTTCTACACTACTGTTGCTTTACATTGTTCTACACTACTGTTGTTGTTCACTGTTCTACACTACTGTTGTTGTTCACTGTTCTACACTACTGTTGTTTTACACTGTTCTACACTACAATTGTTGTTCACTGTTCTACACTACTGTTGTTGTTCACTGTTCTACACAACTGTTGTTGTTCACTGTTCTACACTACAATTGTTGTTCGCTGTTCTACACTACTGTTGTTGTTCACTGTTCTACACTACTGTTGTTGTTCACTGTTCTACACTATGTTGTTGTTCACTGTTCTACACTACTGTTGTTGTTCACTGTTCTACACTACTGTTGTTGTTCACTGTTCTACACTACTGTTGCTTTGCATTGTTCTACACTACTGTTGTTTTACACTGTTCTACACTACTGTTGTTGTTCACTGTTCTACACTACTGTTGTTGTTCACTCTTCTACACTACTGTTGTTTTACACTGTTCTATACTACTGTTGTATACAACTTTTGTTTTGCATTATTTTGTGTACAACTCTATTTCTATAGTTCTTCCTTTGTACACTACATTTGGTATGGACTACTGTTGCAGTGCACTAAGTGTTGTACACAATTATTTCCCACTGCCTTAATGTTGTTAAACATTACTGTTGTTTTCATCACTATTTTTAACAGTACTATTGTTGTATATTGCTGTTGTTTTATACTGAAGTCATAATATATTGCTGCTGCTGCTGCTAAGCGTTATTGCTCTTATACACAATTGATGCAACACGTAAGTTTTGTTACTAACAACTATTAATGGACATAATTATCAGTTTTTGTACATTACTGTTGTTTAACAGGACTCACCGCATATTACTACTGCTGTATATTATAGTTCACGTATATCATATTTGCTTTTATGTATCACTGTTGTTGAACACACAGCAACCAAGTATCTTTACACTTACGGTGTTGATATGTCAGTGACTCACATTTCTCTGTATGCCTATTTATATATAAGCTGCCTTGTGTTTCGTATACAAACTCTACACCAAACTCTTATAGATCTGGGTTGGCTCGAGCAGAATGTTTTTTCATCACTGAATATTACCTGGTTCCAGAAGCTACACCGTTCGCCCGCAAATTTCAGCGCATATTCCATCCGATGTTCCATATTTACATGTCATCTCGGGTTGTGTCTGGTGTGTAGCTATGCAGCCCCTCGGGGTGTATCCTGTTTCTAATAGATTACAAAGACCGCCTTAGCTTACTCCTCGCGGATACTGGCAGCGGTGACGAATAGAGCAGCTTCACCTGCAGCTGTTATAGTGTAATCCAGGGTTACAAAAAACGGTATTATTATTGACAATGAAGATTACGTTATAGGGAATGGAGAGGCTTCAATAGGTTAATTACTGTTCTAAAATTAGAAGCTTTTGACCTGGTCTTGACCTGGAGTTGTGCAGCAATGGGCTCGCTTTGATGATGATTGCTGGTAGCGCCAATACTGTATCTTCATCCTTAGCTATAGCACACGGTGAGCGTCGACATGCCTGCCAGTCCACCTTGCTTAGGCTCCACCGAGAATAGTGATAATGTTTGTGTGCAATACTACAAAACTCTCTATCGTGAATAACAAATCCATGACAGGAATTTACATTATGAGCTCGGATGGTGTTCCATATGAGGCAATGATTTCGCAAAAAAAAAGAAACACCATTCTTTGTAATCAGTAAAAGTCGACTTTTAAACAAATGAAGAGGTTTCTTAATTCTTAAGAGTGTAGTTGGCACCTTTTACACTTGAGCTCATCGTATGTTTCGAAACAAGATTCGCATATTTGTAACAGAAAATAAAAGGACAAAAAACTTGATTATGTATTTGGTTTAGCATCGCATGGGCACATAAGCACTGCATTGTAAATATTTACACTACCCAATTTAAACATGTAATTCGCATTTCTTTTATAAATAGAACAAGAGTCTGTGAACCGATATTACAGTGAAACAAATACAATTTTAACATAATTCGAGTATTTTGTTGTAGCTATATGCTTCCTTTCATATAATATACAGGGTATTCCTATATGGAAACGTATCCCCTGAGTTGTATGTTTCTAATTGTGCATAAAACAAAGCAATCTGTGGCGTCTTAGATTAAGAGTTTAAATGACAACTTGTTTATTTCATAGCAGGAGTAATATAAAGAGCTACAAATATCATTACGGCATTATTAAGATATACACTTCGCATTCGGGCATACCAATCCATCCGATACGACAGTAGCCATATCTCTTTTATTTCTGAAATGTAACGTAATGTACGCAACTGTATATATATATATATATATATATATATATATATATATATATATATATATATATATATATATATATATATATATATATATATATATATATATATAAAATAAATCACTGTAGGTGCGCGTGATCTAGGTATATGCTGATAACCACAAGGAAAAAAAACACGAAGTTAGGCGCTTTCGTGTAATTCACATCTTCAGGGGTGAGTACAGACTAGTCTGTACTCAATATATATATATATATATATATATATATATATATATATATATATATATATATATATATATATATATATATATATATATATATATATATATATATATATATATATATATTAGGTTTGTTAAAGAAAGGAAATAAAAGGGAAAATCTGAGCAGGGAAGTAATATAATCTGGGTGTGAGTGAAGACACTAACACCTGGTGTACCCCAAACCTTTGTTTATGTTCCTCTCTGACACATCCATTGTCCTCTTGTGTGATCACTGCCAGAGAACGTGAGAACTTTTCTCCCAATCTACAAATTTTCTTTTCTCCATTCTCTCTCTCTTACATGGAGTGTTTTTAGGAAAACAGAGGCTTAAATATAGGGGGAAAATTATATTTTGAAGTGATGGATGATAAGCTTAGAACGTGAACGAAACGAAGCGTTGCAACAAGAAGAAATACGCTCGCCACACACACACACACGCACGCCTGCACGCACGCCTGCACGCACGCACCACCTTATGTCTTCAACTGACTACAAAAAAGTTAACCATCCTATTTGTTTATTGTCTTCATAATAAAGTCTCTCCTCCCCATTGATCCTCCTCCGCCCGATGACTGGGGAATGTACTGAGAGAAGCGAATAGAGTAGAGGTAAGTCTTGCTCAGACTGGCAGATAGATGGTGGCTGAATCAATACTCCAGTGCGCGAGTTAGTCCTAACTCCAGTGTTGCTGCCACGCATATTGCTCTCTCTCTCTCTCTCTCTCTCTCTCTCTCTCTCTCTCTCTCTCTCTCTCTCTCTCTCTCTCTCTCATAATATATCACTGCATGTGTGCATGATCCATGTTTATGGTGATAACCACACAGGAAAAAAGAAAACACGAAGCTCTTAAGCGCTTTCGGTTATTTCATATTTTTAGGAGCGAGTAGAAACACAAGGGTAAGTAACAAGGCTAAAATAAAGAGAAAAGGAGACTGAGGTCAAGTCCCTCGGAGCAACAGCTGTCCACCATATTCAAGTCGCTAAGTAGTTACCCAAACCTTTTATCTGGTTAGGCCGTGAGATGGTTAGGCCGTGAGATGTTTAAGCCATGAGATGTTTAAGCCATGAGACGTTCATGCTGCGAGATGTTTAGGCCGCGAAAAGTTTAGTCCGTGATATGTTTAGGCAGTGATATGTTTCGGCCGTGAGATGTTTAGGCCTGAGATGTTTAAGCCATGAGACGTTCAGGCTGCCAGATGTTAAGGCTGCAAGATGTTTAGGTCACGAAATATTTAGACCGCAAGATGTTTAGGTCGTGAGATGTTTAAGCCAAGAGATGTTTAGGTCACGAGATGTTTAGGTCACGAGATATTTAGACCGCGAAATGTTTAGATCACGAGATGTTTAGGTCACGAGATATTTAGACCACGAGATGTTTAGGATGTTTAGACTATGAGATGTTTTAGCTATGAGATGTTTAGGCCGTGACAAGTTTAGGCCTTGAGAAGTTTAGGCCGTGAGATGTTTAGGCCGCGAAATGCTTAGGCCGCAAAATGTTTAGACCCCAAGATTTTTAGTCTGCGAGATGTTTATGTCGCGAGATGTTTTGGTAGCGAGATGTTTAGTAGGCCACGAGAGGTTTATTAGGCCGCGAGATGTTTAGTAGGCCGTGAAATGTAATAGGCTACGAGATGTTTAGTACGCGAGATGTTTAGTAGGCCGCGAGATGTTTAGTAGTCCGAGAGATGTTTTGTAGGCCGCGAGATGTTTAGTAGTCCGCGAGATGTTTAGTAGGCCGCGAGATGTTTAGATCGCGAGAAATATAAGTACAAAACAGTACCGGTATCTATTGTCTTCCATAAACGAATTATGCGTGACTAAAAATAAATAAATAAATTTACAAAAGATTTATACACTTTATTAAATCAATTATTGGTCAGGTTATACCGAGTATCCTACTAGGAGAATTAAATGACAAAAATATATCTTATCCACACAAGAATAAAATAAACTTCATTAAAATCAGTTCTACATTAAATACATGGTGCTGTGAGGTGGGTGCATGCGGACAGGAGCTCGTTGGCCTTTATTTCTTTATTAATATATTGGTCTCATAAATTTAACAGGCGACCCTGCATGTTTTTTATCCTTCTTTTGACAGCGCATTACCTTACGCTCTATCAGTAATTGGACCTGTAGGGGTTCCAGTAAGGCTTCTGTGTAGTAATTCTGAAAGTTTGTATAAGTGTCCATTCGCGCAGACACGAGTTTTAATTATTCTACAGGTATGTCATCCTGCAGTCTCTACATCATTATTTTTGTAGGAACACTCGTGTTAAATGCACTCCATGTGTTTCGCCCCTATGGTTGGTGACAATTGTAACCTTGACACCCCGACGCTTTGTTTTCATGTATAGGATCAGTTCTACAATTGGATTTTTTTTTACGGGGAATTATCCACCCGGGCACAGGTCATCGACCCACATCGGAGCCAAGGGGCGAAAAAATAAGAGTTAAAAGAAATTAAAAATAGAAGAGAAAAAGACTGTATTCATCTACGCCACGAAGATGCCGGAAAACGAGCAATTTGAAGTGAGACAGACTGTAAGAGTATGAAAACACAGAAGAAGGCAGAGCATTCCACAGTTTGGCTGTGTGAGGAAAGAAGGATGCACTGTAACAGGTTATTCTAGTGTGACCGACATCCACAGAGACGCGGTGGGCACCCCGGGCAAGACGAATGTTACGAGCCCACTGTCTTGCCGGTGGTACACAGGATGCCAAATCCACCGAACATTGCCCGTTAAAGTACCTGTAAAAGAGAGAGAATGAAGCAACATTACGGCGAAGAGAAAGGGAAAAAAGATTGTCAACTAAAGGAGGAGAGTTAATAAGAATCAAAGGCATTTCGCCTTTGATTCCACCCTATCTAGCAGTTGGACAGAAGAAGAGCCACCCCAGATATGAGAGCAGTACTCCAAATTAGGACGAATGAATCCCTTATAAACTTGAAGCAACTGCTCAGTAGTGAAGTAGCTACGGCATTTGTACAGCATTCCCAGCTTTCGGGAGGCAGCTTTAGCAAAGCTGTGGATGTGTGGCTTCCATGACATATTAGAGGAAATGGTGAGGCCTAGCATATCTATTTTAGAATTTGGCAGAATGATTGCGTCCTGAAATGTGATTGGTTGGAGATCATCTAATTTGGAAAGTGTAATTGGTAAATACTGAGTTTTATTACTATTGAATTTAACCTAGTTTCTACCTCCCCATTCGGAGATGCTTCACAGATCCGCATTGATAAATTAAATGATATCAGCTCAAGAAACAGATCTAGTTTCATAATTAGGGGAAGGAAAAATTGTGAAGAAGAGCAAAATCATCAGCGTAAGAATGGATAGAATTAGTCGTAGTGTGAAGTAAATCATTGATAAAAAGAAGGAAAAGAGTAGGTAAAAGAACAGAACCCTGTGGGGCACCATTATTGGTAGAGAAAGAGCGAGAGATCGATCCCTCGACAACAACTGCCATGAATCGGTTCTCAAGGAAGCTAGAAATTAGAGAATAAAGTCTGGGAGAGAAACCATAAGAGGGAAGTTTAGAAAGCAGAGACTTGTGCCATACCCTGTCAAATGTTTTGGAGATGTCGAGGGCCACGACGAGAGTTTCCCCATAATCCCTAAGAGAGGATGGCTAAAGATAAGTGCAGTAGGAGAGCAGATCACCAGTAGATCTTGCCTGGCGAAAGCCATACTGGTGATTCGACTGAAGAGAATGGCGTTCAAGGTGACGGAGAAAATGAGAGTTGAAGATTGTTTCGAAAATTTTAGAGAGGGATGAAGTTAGGGTATTGGGACGATAGTTAGAGGGATTGGAGTGGTCACCCTTCTTCGGGATGGGCTGAACCAAGGCATGCTTCCAAGAAGAAGGAAAAATTTGGGTTTTGAGGCAAAGGCGAAAGAGGTGAGCGAGCACAGGGGCCAGAAGTTCAGCACACTCCTTCACAACACGAGGGGGTATTCCACCCGGTTCATGCGCCTTACTCACATCCAACCTGGATAACACACCGGCAACCCTACGAGTGGAGATTATAGGAAAGTGCATAGGTTCAGTAGGAGAAGCAGGAGTAGGAGGGATAGAGTAGGAATCGTCTAAGGTGGAGTTAGAGGAGACTAAGGTGCCAAAGAGATTGACTTTATCAAGGGGAGAGTTGGCTATAGAGTTATCAGATCATAAGAGAGGAGGAAAGAGAGAGTGCAGAAGTTATTACAGATGTTTTTGGTAAAGGACCAGAAGGATTTACTAGAAGAAGAGTTAATCATATTAAGATGTAAAGATATTAACAATTTGTCTATACAAGATCTAGGGTACTTTAGGTTAAATCCAATATTATATATATACAACTAAAATTCCTCATCGATGAATTCCGGATTGCACATTCGAAGAGAACGTAAAATCATTGATGGAAATATAAACTGTTTGACTCATTTATGGTGGACAGAACTAGATAGTGATACCTTGTGTGTTCTTGGTTATGTTTAAGTTTTGTTTCCTCTAACACGGTAGTTGACAGTGTTGACATAGCCAGAGTATTTTACAAATTTTAGGAATACAGTGATTTAACACATGAAAAGGTGAACATTTGCAAGGGCATTGTTTATGCTTGTATGTCGAAGCCATGTATCCCAAATTGTCCGGAAAGAATTATGAAGGCAATCCAAACCCTTAAGAAAGATAAGGATTTACGTGTAACTAAAGCAGATAAAGTCAACACAGTAGTGATTTTGAACAAAGATTACTATCTATCTAAAATGACTGACCTTTTATGTGATGTTGCAACATATTCTGAACTCATAAATAATCACCTCAACACTGAAGTTTGTGTTGAGAGACGAAGATAATCACATTAAACAGTTTTCTTCGTTGTCCCCTTCACTGTCACATATGTACAGTCTTATTAAGACTCATAAACCAAATAGCCCAGCAAGATCCTTTATTAGTTCAATTGGGTCAATCACTTATAAGCTGTTTAGTTGGCAACATATCAAATTCTAATATATATATATATATATATATATATATATATATATATATATATATATATATATATATATATATATATATATATATATATATATATATATATATATATATATATATATATATATATATATGATGATGATGATGATGTTACAAAAATCCGAGATGTAAAATCGTCAGTTCACAGTGGGCTCAGCGGGGAATATTATACCGGCTTAACACCCCAGCACCTGAAGGATATGATCAACCTAATCATTCTAGATGCAGCAGGGGTGCTCCTGGCTAAGCTCATGGGGCTTGTCCTGGACAAAATCAAACCTGTTTTTTTCGGAACCGCTTTGTGTATACTAAATAACCTAGAGCAAGCTTGTCTGCAAGCACTAAACACTCCTCATGCGAGGGATTTTTTCTGACCAACCAAAACTCCTCCTTAGGCACTCGTCTTGATCCCCAGGCCGACCCTGTGGAATAACCCTTCTTTTTGTGGGCTTTATCCACACTGATAACAAGACTGAATGAGGCGTTGAATGGACAGAGCAACACGTTAGCCACGCCCCCATACGCCTTCATATGTGGAACCCTCAGACCAGCATGGGAGGCATAATTAAGTTAATGATGTCATCAAGAGGAGACTGGCAACTGAAGACCAATAGCGTAAAACCTTAACAAAAGGCCCGGGTGCAACAAATGACTGGAGCCTTGGAGGAGCTCAAAAGTTTTCATTGTTGCTCACTGAATTAGTTGCTTGAAATTGTCACTTTTAATGAGGGAAAAAAAAAAAAGTTCAATATAATATAATGCTTATTCTTTGCACTTAGCGGGTACGACATTGAAATGGGTTTATACTTTATTAAAGTTAATGAAATTAATAAAAAGAAAAAGATGCACTCACTGTGTGTTGTATTGTGTTTCACACACTGGAAGAATTGTATTTTTATTAATAATGGGGCTTCCCTAAACTAGTAATGTACAGAATATTTTCCGTATCATTAATGGGCAGGAGTCAGGAGGCCCTTTATTGCAAGAGATCCGCCTTCTGCTGCACCACTCGCCCCTGCTGAGGACTGTCCAGCATACAGGAAACCGTAGGCCTAGACATCTGACAATAAGCGTCCAAACGGAATCATACCGACTCCCTGGAAGGTCGGTAAAAGGCTGGTGTAAGACTACAAATGTCCTTCCACCTTGGTTCCTAATTATCCTCCCGTCTGACTAGCAGGAGTGAGGAGTGAAGCAATCCTAAAGGAAAACCAGAAGGAGGGAAAGTATACGAACTTATTGTGCCTTCAATACTTCCTGATCCTAACAGCATCAGAGACTGGGAGCCTGGGGCATCATGGCCCTGAAGCTTATCAATGAACTGGATAGGACAAGCACAAAACGGTTTCGCTGATGCTCTAAGTATACTTGAAACATAAATTAAAACTCCTGATTTGCCTGACCTTCCGCAGTTTTCTCTATTTTGTGTTTGACGAGAAATCATATATATATATATATATATATATATATATATATATATATATATATATATATATATATATATATATATATATATATATATATATATATATATATATATATATATATATATATATACATGTAAATATATATATGCGCGTGTAACCGGTCGGAATTCTACCTATTGGGGTTTTTGAAGTTATAGTAGACGGTAATTCAGTGGAAGCGCCCCTCAGAGAGTACCGAACCAAAACAAACACATTTAATAAAAGTATTTTCCGTGACCGTGGAATAGCTAGTACCTGTGATTGGGGTTAATGAGACGCACTGGTAAAAGATAACATAACTATTCCTTCCAACACTACAGATGGAATCAATAATTGTACACAAGCACTAGAGTACTTCTTAGCCTGGCTTATAACAATACAATGGGATCAAAAGTTGTACATGGCATCAACAAAATTATTAAAATATATTAATTTAATCTGAAAAGAACTAATAATACAGCAGTACTACATACACCAGAACAGACACAAGAACGAGGAACTCATGTGAAGCAATTCCTTCATACATCCTACATCACTTAGTAGCATATAAAACATTAAAAAAATATTACTTTCACCGATGAAAATACCTTAAGTGCATCCGACAAAATTATAGCAATCCCTGAGGAATAGAAATCCTGATTTAGTCATACTACACAAGAACATGGATCCCGCATACCCTGTCTGGAATGACCCACAAAATACTATAATCCTAACTGTCCTAACAACACAGAACCCGAAGGTTGTAACTACTAACCTATCAAGTGGCAGGCATTTACAAGAAACCGAGAAAATCACTCGTGACCCGTCAGGCAGGCGGGTGCTCCGCTGTTTTTCATTACTCTTTCTAGGTTCAGGAGTCATGAGTGCATTTCACCACCAACACCTGTAACATGCTTCACACATAAGTTCAGAATACACCCGTACTTTAAAGTGCTACAGCATCAACCAATTCTTGAAGAGGAACTCCTACGTTCCACGTGTTCAAGCAACCAAAAGGCCGTTGATCTCACTGGGGAGATGAATGTCTCTACGTAACCACTAGAATTCCAGGTCCCAGCGTGTGACCCTTCATTCACTCAGTCTGCACTTAGTTGGCTTACTCCCAGTACTTGATGGGCAGGAAGAGAACAACCGTTGGCCCAGCTTAGTTAGGCCAGCTCAGAGAACAACCAGGTGAACCCTGCCCGTTAGTAGGATTTATCACTGATTGACTGAGAAGATGTGTGGGTGGTTCCTGTGGTGTTGTATGAACCACCATCAACACCAACCAAGTGGGGTCTCGTGACCTTGCAAGACGGGATGAACGCCTGTGAAGGGACGAGGCCACGTGGTCGCTTTCCTCGCGGAGCACGTATTTAGACGGCCGTCTAGGTCAATGATCGTGAACTTCTGAGGCCAGGCCAACGCCTGCATACCTCAGGGTGCTTGCCTGCCCCCCCCCCCTCCGCCCATGACGTCATCTATTCGAGTATTTCTATTAGTTTCCTTGGGACACGCGTAATATATTTTGAACTGGGAAACTATCCACTATAGCTTTAAATTTTATAATTGTCCCTTGACTTCATGAATCGTGTCTACATTAATTCGTTAAAGTACATTTAAATTTTTTTAAGCCTAGTTCAAAATGCTTCCACCCCCTGAGTGAGGGCGTTGCTTGGAGCCTTTGTTTTAACTCGCCACGAGGCATGAGTGTTTCAGCCTGGCCTACTTATGTTTTCCTGTTCGGCAGATCGGTCATTTTTGTTCTAACATTTCTAAATATCACATTAAAATTTCTGAATATATATATATATATATATATATATATATATATATATATATATATATATATATATATATATATATATATATATATATATATATATATATATATATATATATCTATATATATATATCACCTGCCACTACGTCAGCCCTCATAGCTTCTCTGGTACTAAAAATGTATTTCATGTGAACTCAGTGCAGAGGCTTAATTAAATTCCCTCCCCAACATTCTGTAATAAATATAATTTTACTGTAAATATTGGTCAGTGGCTGAGTTTCCTTCAATACTTGAGTGTCAACTATTTCGGATGTTTTTCGTAAATTTTAACTTGCCAGTGCATAGAAGATATAACGTACACAAAAAATATATATAAATGACTAATATCTTTACTACCTTGAATATTATAACCTAACCTAACCTAACCTTGCCAGGAATGAACTAGAATGGTGAGAGACTGATATAAATGTGTGCTGACTGGTGAATATACTGCTATAAAATATATTAGTACGTATTCGGGAAAAACGGGCAATGGAGAAGACTGTGGGGTGTTAGAATACGTATTGATGGACATAAAAAACAAATTTTTTAGGGTTATGTGGATAAGGAGTAGTATGAGGAAGAGCACTAGGAAAGTCTGATCGTTATTTGGTACAAGTTTGGTTAATAGTGAAGGATTCAATATATTTTAAAGAAAAGCCTGCGAGTTGAGAGAAGAATGTGTACAGAGTGAACCATAGAGAACTGCCTATTACAATCTTATGCACAATTAATACAGAAATATAATAACAAGAAAAAATAATAATTTGCATTGACCCAACTCCATATGACTAGCATATTGCATGGCACATTATCAATCGCTGATTTGATAAAACAATTTGCATAATTGGAATTCACCAACTAACTGGCCAATTTTTGGTATATATGTATACAACCCACAAAGAACAGAAATTGAAAAACAACATACTGTAATCCCGGCAATACCCTTGGATATGATGCTATGAGTTACGTAAAACTTCTGCTGAAGATGCATGTAGTCGTGGAGCGAGATGGTCGAACACTGATAACATTTCAATTTTTATTCCAATTAAACAGGAAATTCTGAAGAAAAAAATAAAATTTATGATCGAAAATGGCATTCAATCACCTGGTAAATAAATCCCGTTATTATATTTCGCAGCAGCAAAAATCGTAGCAAATCCTGTAGCCCAGGGATTTAAAATCACTTGGAAAGAAGTCTAAATGGACGTGTAAAAAGTGCATTCCCACACCACATCTTTCGGTAGTTCTCGAGCAAAGCATTAACCATCGCAGCATAGGCTTCAACAATAAATTTTAATGAGATCCAAGCAACAGTTTCTTTCTGATTGAACACTGTCTCAAAATCACTATTCATCAAAACTTCCTGAATCTGTTGCCCAACCAATATACCTTCTTTCAATTCTGCTTCACTGAATTTCGGAAACTTGCCAAAAAGATATCTGAAGCCATTATCATCTTTGTTCATCTCTTTCATAAAACTTTTCACGAGTCCCAGTTTAATATAAAGTTGGGGCAGGCACACGTTTTGAGGATTCACTAAAGGTTCATAGTTTATATTATGTTTCTCTGGTATATTAAACTCTATCATATGTCATTCGCTCCTTTTAATTTTATTCTTATCATGTAGACTGACCCAGAGACACAAAAATCAACACGGTTTGGTATATCCTCTCTATAGACTTAGGCTGCAGTAGTGCAATCACTTTTAGATCACCAGTATATCTTCCTCTTAAGGGGATCATCTTATATGGTTTTAAGTATAATTTCCATGTTTGATAAGTTTCTTTCATAATCACAGAATAAACAACAGGAATCGATATTTTAGTTCAAGTTACAACTTACACTACATATTTTATTGCAAACATTTTTATAACATTTTAGTTTGGTATTTTGTGTTACCTCAGCGGTTGAATCAGGCTTGTTTTACGCGTTTTTTATAGAAGCGATCAAGGCTTTGTCCCCGTTCTCAATTTCTTCGTCTTTGAATCGTACTTTGATACTGCTCCGACAAGGCTGATTTTGGTCGTTAAATCCTTTTTTGTCAATATCTTTTTGATGATGGTTTAGAGATTTTCAATGAGGTTTAAATTAGGAGAGTTCCCTGGCAAGTTGACCTCTTATACATTTTTGCTTTGCAAGTACAGTATTGATTAACTGTTGTGGGTGTGTGACGGAACAAGGTGATGTTGATAAACCCCTGAGGAATCGGAGAAAAGACCAGGACTTGATGGACTTAGTAAGGGATGAGTGACTAGAGTATGTTGTGATCTGTGCCATAAGTGTATTTAAGTGAATCTGAAATAATTGCTGGAAGTAACTCTGCATGTTGTCCTGTAAGTTTTCCTGGTTATGAGGGTGATTTGAGTAAACAGTGTCTAGGTTTAGGAGGGAGATAGGAAGGAACTGGTTCACACATAGGGTGGTGGACGAGTGGAACAAGCTTAGCAACTTTGTAGTAAGTGCTGGAACGCTGGAAAGTTTCAAAGGGAGGCTGGATAGATTCATGGATGATAGAGAGTGGTAGTAACTCTCGACAGGAGCTGCCATGCACAGGCCAACCGGCCTATTGCAGACTCCTTATTTTCTTATGTTCTTATGTTCTTATTAAAAATCCCCAAATACAGAAGTTGGGTGTGTTAATGATCATCAATAAACAAATAGTCATTCTATCATAAGGGTTACATTGTTTATGAACAACCTCTATCAATTTTGTAGTAACCCATTTTAAGATATCAAAACATTAGATCTTATATGCAACTAGTTGAGTTACTCGGATGTAGTGACGTGAGTTAGTGCACGACCAACCGGAGGGCCAGGTCACTCGCCGCTCCGCACTAAATTTTAGCGCTCCATCTTTAAGACTCTAGACCGTTGTATATATGAAAAAAAAATAGGAAACTTCTCGCGAACATAACTTTATGTGGAAACCCAGTGTAAACTGTCTACTGTGTCATAAATTGCATACGCACACACCAGCAACGCACGAAGGTTTGCTGGGCTGAAACCCTTGGCATGTTTAAGAACTTTACAGCTTCCGGTAACAAACTCTGTGTGAACATTATAAAACTTAAATCTGATTTGCTGGTTATAACCTAAATGTGATTTACCATTTAAGAAAATATTCCAAGTAGAACCCTAGTGAATATGTATAATAACGTAGAGTAAGTGTCACTCCAGTAACAAGAAATCTCGTCAAGCTGAAAACTTGGGAGAGTTACAGAACACTATGATGGTTAAGAGTTAGGATACCTACTGATGTCCACCGTTGGCCTGAATACAATAGATCACATTTGGAGTGCTGTTAGTTACAGATCATGATTCATTACTCTTTCAAAGTAAAAACAAAAACACAAAAATCTGGGAAATGTCTACAGTTTACAGTGTCGACGAAAAGTTATTGCCACTAATTTCTGCAAAATTTTCATGTATATCTGTTGAACATTGTTTCTTTTTCTAAAAACAGATATAAAACTGAAGGAAAAACTCGATTGATTTGTTTTTTAGTTATATAAAAATTTCATACTAATAGTAAATTCGACAAACAATACCACCAATGTTTTCCATACTAAAAGAGGTGCAGAATTCCAAGCGTGACACACAGGAGGTGTGTGCGATGTACTGGATGTGTGTAAGGCGGTGTGTGATGTGGGGGTGTGTGAGGTGGAGGTGTGTGAGGTGGAGGTGTGTGAGGTGGAGGTGTGTGAGGTGGAGGTGTGTGAGATGGAGGTGTGTAAGGTGGAGGTGTGTGAGATGGAGGTGTGAGGTGAGATGGAGGTGTGAGGTGTGTGTGAGATGGAGGTGTGTGGGTGAGGTGGAAGTGTGAGGTGGAGGTGTGTGAGGTGTGTTAGGTGGTGTGTAAGGTGGAGGTGTGTAAGGTGGAGAGGTGGAGGTGTGCGAGGTGTGTTAGGTGGTGTGTGAGGTGGAAGTTGTTGATACACTTATTTAACATAAGTAATAGCATAGAATAATACCCTAAATGGAGCCTTTCCGGGTAGCACTGTAATGATGGCAATAGCGACTTTTTCTCCATTATCTTCAGGCATAATGAAGGTCAGGCTATTTTGTGAGATTTCCAGGTAGTTTTTGACTCCAGGTGAAGTGAAGGTGCACTTATTATAAGTTAAAACTATGAGAACGTCAGTTTAACCGGAGACCCCCGTTATAGCAATTAACAAACAATAAATTTCATTCAGCTGGAAATTTTCAATTTCACGGTAAGAGACTTCATGCAATGTAGTGCTGTGTTACTCTAGCTGCCGATGTTGACACCTGCTGTAGTCTAGTAAAGCGTCGTATGTCGCGTCGTCCTGTACTGTAGAATTGTAATATTTTATTGTGCTGTTGTAACGGAGTTCCACAATGTACTGTAGTACTGCAGTTGTGTTGTGCTATTGTGTAGTATTGTAGTGTCGTGCTGTAGTGTTGGAGTGCGGTGTTGCTCTGTAGATTTGCAGCGTAGTGTTGTGTGCGGTGCCTATGAAGATTAGTAGGGTCACTGCCTAGTGAACGGACCATTGTGGACACTCACTGTCCCTCAGGGACTTGATCTCACCCTCCTCTTCTGTATATATATATATATATATATATATATATATATATATATATATATATATATATATATATATATATATATATATATATATATATATATATATATATATATATATATATGCCTTGTTATGTATTTCTCCTTAGTTTGTACTCACCCGTGAAGTTGTGAATTACACGAAAGCGCTTGGGAACTTAATGTTTTCTTGTTTCCTCGTGGTTATCAACATATACCTGGATCACGCGCACCTACGGTGATTTATATATATATATATATATATATATATATATATATATATATATATATATATATATATATATATATATATATATATATATATATATTTGCACACACACACACACACACACAGTATATGCGGGTGCACTATGCGTGTTTACGTGCGTCTGTATGTATGTGTCAGTTATATCATGCTATAGTCGTCAAAGTTCTTTGGTGACTGGTAACCACAAAGATAAACGTTTTCAACAACTTGTCTGTCCTCTTCTCTAACATTTAAGATGAACAGCTCACACAATAGAATGTCAAAACAAATTATGGCAGAAGGACATCAGCAGTTGTTACTTGTTAAAAGTTGAGACTACTGATTAAAAAAGTTTCAGAAATCTAGTTTTTGCGACTGTTATCTTTTTTAAATTGTTAATTGTCTTTAACTTTTTCCATTATTAAGTGAAATCGTCCATTCTTATTGGCAATATTACAGTTTTTAATTTGGAGGGGGGAAATTGCAGTTATACTGGTGTAGCATCTAATAGCAGACAAATTATTTTGAGAAATTAGTTGTAAGTTTAGCCACAGGGTTCCCGTCATACACGGCGGCATTGTAATTACTGTAGCATATCGAGGACCCGTGTGTACACCTTAGACATAACTCTCTGGTGTTCAGGAACATATTTTATTGAAGTGAAATAAGAAACGACATGTTAATATATAAAATAAGGTAATATATAGAACCATTGTGTTTCTTATTTAGTCATAATTGGGCAATGATGATAGATGTTATACCTATAACAACGACTACTTTGTAGAGGTGTACTGTAGATTATTTATAATGTGTTTATATAAAACACTAGCGTCTGTCTGTAACATACTGTACCTAATTGACGAGTTAACTTGAAATCCTCGGCGTTTTTCCCGTAGATTCCGTCGCGTACTGGTTACAGCTGATGGAGGACTGCGTCATGGTAATTCTGGTGAGGTCTTGAGGATCACGAAGTATTGCTAAGTTAACCTTGTTCCTGACGAGGAAGGATCACAACTAATATGACGCACTGATACTTCTTACTAGAAATATTTACCGGAGGATACTGTAAACAAAGCAAATAATAGAAATGAACAGTGATAATAGTAGGCAAGTAAATAACAACAATCCAAACGTTTCTGGTAACATACATTAGTACTATATATTATATACATTAGTAACATACGTTAATACTATGCTCGTAACCAATTTCATCTGAGTTGTATATAACATTAAGGTTCCTGTGAGAATAATCAACGGCAGATACCGTTCTTTGATAATTTATGAGTTGATTGGTCTGACAGTCAGTGTCGGATAACAAAAGAATACATTAGCACTCGTGACAGATGCCATAAGAGTGTATCTGATTCATCTCCTTTACAGCTACATTATTACAACAGAATAATTCCTGTGGGCATTTACCTAAATGAATCCAATGGATACAAATATTAGTTATTTTTTAATATACTGTACAGGTTATTAAGTAACTCACCATCCTTTGTACAGACCAAATTAATAAAGAGTGGTCTACACATCCTATACATTATACGTGTATGTCACTTCTATAGTGAAGCAGCCTTAAGTAGACAGAGCCTGGTAAAGTATAGCCATAAGAGACAGAATCTGATAAAGTATAGCCATAAGTAGACAGAACCTGGTAAAGTATAGCCATAAGTAGACAGAACCTGGTAAAGTATAGCCATACGAGACAGAATCTGGTAAAGTATAGCCATAATTAGACAGAACCTGGTAAAGTATAGCCATAAGAGACAGAATCTGGTAAAGTATAGCCATAAGTAGACAGAACCTGGTAAAGTATAGCCATAAGAGACAGAATCTGGTAAAGTATAGCCAAAAGTAGACAGAACCTGGTAAAGTACTGTATAGCCATACGAGACAGAACCTAGTAAAGTATAGCCAAAAGTAGACAGAACCTGGTAAAGTACTGTATAGCCATACGACACAGAACCTAGTAAAGTATAGCCAAAAGTAGACAGAACCTGGTAAAGTATAGTAGAGCAGCCATAAGTAGACAGAACCTGATAAAGTATATCCATAAGTAGACAGAACCTGGTAAAGTATAGCTATAAGTAGACAGAACCTGGTAAAGTACTGTATAGCCATACGAGACAGAACCTAGTAAAGTATAGCCAAAAGTAGACAGAACCTGGTAAAGTATATGTAGAGCATAGCCAGACAGAACCTAAAGTAGTAGAGCAGCCATACCAGAACCTGATAAAGTATATCCATAAGTAGACAGAACCCTGGTAAAGTATAGCTATAAGTAGACAGAACCTGGTAAAGTACTGTATAGCCATACGAGACAGAACCTGGTAAAGATAGCTAAAAGTCGACAGAACCTGGTAAAGTACTGTATAGCCATACGAGACAGAACTAGTAAAGTAAAAAGACAGAACCTGGTAGCCAGCCATACGAGACAGAACCTAGTAAAGTATAGCCAAAAGTAGACAGAACCTGGTAAAGTATAGTAGAGCAGCCATAAGTAGACAGAACCTGATAAAGTATATCCATAAGTAGACAGAACCTGGTAAAGTATAGCTATAAGTAGACAGAACCTGGTAAAGTATAGCTATAAGTAGACAGAACCTGGTAAAGTATAGTAGAGCAGCCATAAGTAGACAGAACCTGATAAAGTATATCCATAAGTAGACAGAACCTGGTAAAGTATAGCTATAAGTAGACAGAACCTGGTAAAGTACTGTATAGCCATACGAGACAGAACCTAGTAAAGTATAGCCAAAAGTAGACAGAACCTGATAAAGTATATCCATAAGTAGACAGAACCTGGTAAAGTATAGCTATAAGTAAACAGAACCTGGTAAAGTACTGTATAGCCATACGAGACAGAACCTGGTAAAGTATAGCCAAATGTAGACAGAACCTGGTAAAGTACTGTATAGCCATACGAGACAGAACCTAGTAAAGTATAGCCAAAAGTAGACAGAACCTGGTAAAGTATAGTAGAGCAGCCATAAGTAGACAGAACCTGATAAAGTATATCCATAAGTAGACAGAACCTGATAAAGTATATCCATAAGTAGACAGAACCTGGTAAAGTATAGTAGAGCAGCCATAAGTAGACAGAACCTGATAAAGTATATCCATAAGTAGACAGAACCTGGTAAAGTATAGAAGAGCAGCCATAAGTAGACAGAACCTGATAAAGTATATCCATAAGTAGACAGAACCTGATAAAGTATATCCATAAGTAGACAGAACCTGGTAAAGTATAGTAGAGCAGCCATAAGTAGACAGAACCTGATAAAGTATATCCATAAGTAGACAGAACCTGGTAAAGTATAGCTATAAGTAGACAGAACCTGGTAAAGTACTGTATAGCCATACGAGACAGAACCTGATAAAGTATATCCATAAGTAGACAGAACCTGGTAAAGTATAGTAGAGCAGCCATAAGTAGACAGAACCTGATAAAGTATATCCATAAGTAGACAGAACCTGGTAAAGTATAGTAGAGCAGCCATAAGTAGACAGAACCTGATAAAGTATATCCATAAGTAGACAGAACCTGGTAAAGTATAGCTATAAGTAGACAGAGGCTGGCGGTGTTCACAACTTCCTCGCCCACTCACATAAACAATGATGAACGAGTCAACTTTCCCTCGTGCAAGAATTAGTGAAATGGAAATTTCTTGAGTGAAAGTTTATCTAAAGTATTTCATCTGTAATTTGAATATTTTTTCAACTTTTCATATACCGGGTGTAAGGTTATCAATTGTTTAAATAAGTTTTTAATACTTCTAAATTAGGCAACATTATTCTCGCCAGGTCTCGTGGCTAGTGACTTCCATAACTCATTTTGTCTTCTTCATCTTATGGTTATTTTATTTTTCTTTATTTATACTCTCTCTCTCACTCTCTTTCTTCATGACGAACTTAACAGTTTACTGCACATCTGGGTCTCGTGTGTTTTTCTAGAGAGTTGTGTTCTAAGTGTCCAACTCACAACTTTCCGCACAAAATGTTTCCACTTCTGCAACATTTCCGCGGACGTTAATAATGTGGCCTTTTTTTTTTATCTGTCCTGTCTGGATATTATTTGTTTTTATTTGTTTACGTTGTTTTATTTCTCAGGACCACCGTTACAGTACATACATATCTACAGTATATTAAAGGCCAACGTCTGTGTGTGTTTTTTTATCCACTGAGATCTAGTAGTGTAGTTACTGTACTGTACTGTACTGTACTGTGGGTTTTGCTTGTGTTGGGTTTTACCGGTTTTGTTGTTTTTAACTGTAATGAGGGAAAACTCGTATAGAAGAATCACAGAAGAATATATCGTAGTAGGGTCGTAGAGTGAGGGAAGTTTGGTAGCGTGGCCAATTAGTATATTTCACTTCGTATTATATTCTTAGGGGGAATACTCTCAACGCAAATTCTAAGTACAGTTATTTATTAGTTAACTCAATGACACAAAAACATTAATAGATGATTATATTTACGTTACTAGACAATGACAATCGGATACAAACATGAAATGGATACACTTCTCACCGTAAGTAACTCACCCTTGGATCGCCCTGACAATGACTCATGTGTGACCTTGAGGGAGGCCCAGCAGGTGCTGCTGAAAAGAGGTGCTGGATTATGTCTCCTGTGGAAGACTCTGCTAGCTGGGGCTCGGTGCTGGGAAGGGAAGTTTCCTCCCCGACCTCGACTAGTGTCTTCTTC
The DNA here is from genome assembly GCF_018991925.1 of Homarus americanus. Classification (NCBI taxonomy): domain Eukaryota; kingdom Metazoa; phylum Arthropoda; class Malacostraca; order Decapoda; family Nephropidae; genus Homarus; species Homarus americanus. The sequence continues at coordinate 3,696,454 of NW_024719665.1, read as the reverse complement.
TGAGTTCTGTCTCTTCCTGTCTGTCTCCGTCTGTTTCTATCTCTGGGAAGGAGCTGTCGGCCCCTTCCCTGTTGCAATAATAATCCGAATGCTCTATAGAAGGAGCTCAAGGGCTCTTATATTGGCGATGGCAAACCGGAAGATGTCGTCACTAATCTGTGTGTCTGGCCAGGTGACAGGTGCACTGGCTGGAGAGTAGCTTCTTGAGTAACACGGTCATGTCCGATCAGCAACCTGGGACTTGGTCACAATTTTCGTGATGCCATATGGCAGCAGGATGTACCATTAGACAACACATTATGCTTTCAATATCTTACTGGGCGGTAGTACCTCCCTGTTTGTTAACTGCCTTTTTCCTACACCCGGTTTCTTCGCTCTCCTGTCTCCACGGAACATAATTTCATTATTTGTGGGGAAGGCGAAGCTCGTCAACCAGCAAATTCTTCGATGGGCCCCTCCTCCAGAAACTCTTCATCTACATCTGGCACAATAGGAGAGGGGATAACATCTTGGCAATATGTCTTTTCCCAAGATTCCTCCTCCTCGAAACCCCAACTACACCTACAGTAGGTGATCCTGTGAGAGCGCTTGTCTATATCTGTTCACTACGCTAGACTTCTGGGAGGTGTGATGAGATCAGCCCTCAAAGACGACATTGTGCATATTCCTGACCCATTTCCACCCTTAGTTGTCTTGAGCAGCTGATAATCAATAACCCCCACACACATAGTTGAACAAGGGACGTAAAATAGTTTTACCTGCCCTCAGGTGGTGCAGGTCCTGGTGGTAGGAATTCACACACTATTTTATCTCCGTCTGAATTTATCGGCTCTTAGTTGTTCCTGGTCTCCCATAGTCACTTATTCAACTCAGTCGGTACCGACAGGTAAGTGGTGTAATTCATCTGTTCATAATCACTTTTACTTTGTTATATATTTTGTATTTAAATTGTGAGTGGCTTTAGTTAATTTTGGTGTAGGATTTAAGTTTCGTTAAAAGCAGTGTTCAGTTCTACTGTATGGTGGTAGCCATGGCCACTATGTGGTGGTGGGCACAACTACTGTGTGCTTGGTGGCCATGACTATTGTGTAGTGGTGGCCATGACCACTGTGTGGTGGTGGCCATGACTACTGTGTAGTGGTGGCCATGACCACTGTGTGTTGGTGACCATTACTACTGTGTGGTTAGTGGCCATGGCCAGTGTGTGGTGGCTGTCACTTTTGACGATGTTGGTAGTATGGCCACAGCCAATTAAATTCTTAAATTATTGGCATGTTCACTTCAGTTAGTAGTGCGATATATACTTAAATTATTGACACTTTCACTGAAGTTAGTAGTGTGGCCACAGATGCAGCAGCTCTGGCAGGGAGGTGAATGAGAGTCTCGGGTCTAATTCACTGAGTTATAGTCTCACTTACCCGGAATACTAGACGAGGCTCAAGTGTTGAAGGGAAGCGTCGGGTCGTCACCACGCGAATCGCTCACTAATGGTGTTGGAATATGAGACGGGAAACCTTGAACACTGACAACAACAAACATCGCTGAGGATTTTCTTGTCAAACATCGAATCTGTTGTATCATTAGTAACGCGAAGAAACATCAAAAGAGATATGTCATTTACCGTAACGCTTGGCAAAAATATTATATGAAATCGAGGTGTACAGTATTCCACAACTTTATCATAAATACTCTATGTCCTGTTACCTGGGAAGTATCAGTGTAGTGAAGATCAAGGCCACCTCTCCTGTCACAGGTCGTTGATGTAAGTCGTACCTCAGTGTAGTGAAGATCAAGGAGAGGACCACAATGACTAAGGTTGTGTGAAGTCGATCACTCTTGTAAAAGGTTCAGGGAAGTGAAGTACGTGTGTGTGTAAGGCCTCTTTGTGGTAGCGCTGAGTCCCAGCCTGAGGCACTATTTTAACACACACACACACACACACACACACACATATGCGATAGCTTACACAAACAGTTATACCAAACATATACACATAAATTATTCACACTCTGATACGCACTAAGAAATGTACCCAAAGCAGCATATACTGCAGTCATATACATTAAATTCGGCATAAAAGTGAGCCGGAACTGGATAGCCTTAACAGTTATATGGATTTATTTGTGATCTATTAATATTAGAATATTATGTATTAGCCAATGAGCTGCAAGGGGGTTCCTCGCCCAGTACCGTCAGCTAAAAAAAAAATCAACTATAGATAAGACGAGAGTACCAGACCAGCCCATAGGCCACTCGCACCTCCCTACCAAATTTCAGCTCTTTCTTCAAAACTGTGGAATCGCCTATGGATCATACATACAGACACACACAAATGTTTCTACATATATAGCAGAAGTTGTAAGGATCTATTATGACTCGTCTTCGATATTTGCCATCCACGAGAGCTTTGATTGTGTTAAATAAATACAGGTATATGAATGAATACAAAAAATATATTGTATGAAAAGTATACAGAGTTTGGCCTGAGCGACAGAATACTCCGTCGTACATGTGTCACAATAGAAGATCTTCGGGTCAAAATTCAGTGGTGTGTGTGTGGCTCACCTCAATATGAGGAGCAAATTTTATTACCCGCCTCAAAGACCGTGCAGGAAATAACAAAAAAGACGGGAAGACATATATAGAAAACCATGAATGTACAGACAAAATCAACTGACAAAAAATACTTCATTGCTAGAAGAAACACGAAGGGAATGTGACTGTAAGATGAGAGTGAATCTTAATTTTGTTGGAAATTGTACCGTCACGTATAGAATGGTGTTGTGAAGTGGGTCCTTGGCGCGGCGAGGGAAGGACGCTCCAAGCGAGCAAGTGGAGGGGACAAGAAGAGGGAGAGAAGAGAACAAAGAGAAATAACTTTCTTTTGTTTCATTATGACAAAAGGGAAAAGGAGCAGAGTTCTGAGAAGAAACTAAGTGTTGACTTTTGTTAAGTCTCAGGGCGTTTGTTGTCATAAACTACCGTGTCGGTGTGACTACCACCTTGTGACTACCACACTGTGTGTATCTTGTGATGACCACACTGTGTGTATCTTGTGACGACCACACTGTGTGTACCTTGTAATGACCACACTGTGTGTAGGTGTGACTACCACTCTGTGTGTACCTTGTGAAGGACACACTGTGTATCTTGTGACTACCACACTGTTTGTACGTTGTGACGACCAAACTGTGTGTATCTGGTGACGACTACTTTGTGTGTAGGTGTGACTACCACACTGTGTAGGTGTGACTACCATACTATGTGTAGGTGTGACTGCCACACTGTGTGTACCTTGTGGCGACCACACTGTGTGTATCTTGTGACAACCACACTGTGTGTAGGTGTGACTACCACATGTGTGTGTACCATGTGACTACCACACTACAGTATGTGTATCTTGTGACGACCAAACTGTGTGTAGGTGTGACTGACAAACTGTGTGTAGGTGCTACCACCACGCACCCTCAATAGTGCCACCACCACGCACCCTCAATAGTGCCACCACCACGCGCCCTCAATAGTGCCACCACGACTCACCCTCAATAGTGCCACCACCACGCACCCTCAATAGTGCCACCACCACGCACGCCCACCACGCTCAATAGTGCCACCACCACGCACCCTCAATAGTGCCACCACCACGCACCCTCAATAGTTCACCCTCAGTGCCACCACCACGCGCCCTCAATAGTGCCACCACCACGCACCCTCAATAGTGCCACCACCACGCACCTCAATAGTGCCACCACCACGCACCCTCAATAGTGCCACCACCACGCACCCTCAATAGTGCCACCACCACTCACCCTCAATAGTGCCACCACCACTCACCCAATAGTGCCACCACCACTCACCCGGAATAGTGCCACCACCACGCACCCTCAATAGTGCCACCACCACTCACCCAATAGTGCCACCACCACTCACCCGGAATAGTGCCACCACCACGCACCCGGAATAGTGCCACCACCACGCACCCTCAATAGTGCCACCACCACGCACCCTCAATAGTGCCACCACCACGCACCCTCACCACCACCACTCACCCTCAATAGTGCCACCACCACGCACCCTCAATGGTGCCACCACCACTCACCCTCAATAGTGCCACCACCACGCCCTCAATAGTGCCACCACCACGCACCCTCAATAGCCACCACCACGCACCCTCAATAGTGCCACCACCACGCACCCTCAATACTGCCACCACCACGCACCGTCAATGCCACCACCACGCATCCTCAATAGTGCCACCACCACGCACCCTCAATAGTGCCACCAACACACACCCTCAATAGTACCACCACCACGCACCTCAATAGTGTCACCACCAGGCGCCCTTATTAGTGGCACCACCACACCCTCAATAGTGCCACCACCACGCACCCTCAATGGTGCCACCACCACGCACCCTCAATAGTGCCACCACCAGGCGCCCTTATTAGTGCCACCACCACGCACCCTCAATAGTGCCACCACCAAGCACCCTCAATAGTGTCACCACGAGGCGCCCTTATTAGTGGCACCACCACTCACCCTTAATAGTGCCAGCACCAGACGCCCTTAATAGTGCCACCACCACGCACCCTCAATAGTGCCACCACCAGGCGCTCTTAATAGTGCCACCACCACGCACCATCAATAGTGTCACCACCAGGCGCCCTCAATAGTGCCATCACCACTCACCCTCAATAGTGCCACCACCAGGCGCCCTTAATAGTGCCACCACCACTCACCCTCAATAGTGCCACCACCAGGCGCCCTTAATAGTGCCACCACCACGCATCCTCAATAGTGCCACCACCACGCACCCTGAATCGGCTTACAAGAACATCTGGGAGAGCCGAGGACTTTTCTGGCGAAGCTCCATTCTGCACAAACTCCTCCTACCAAAGTGATTTATATCCTGACTGTGGACTCGCTGCCAGAGTCTTTTTCCTACATAATAATTACCTCAATCAACTCCAATTATTCTGCTTCAGAGATCCTCAGTCCTTGCCAAGTGACTCCCATGTGATATATTGTTTCTCATGGCCCAGCTCAGCTCATGTAGTGTTTCTCATGGCCCAGTTCTGCTCATGTAGTGTTTCTCATGGCCCAGCTCAGCTCATGTAGTGTTTCTTATAGCCCAGTCCAACTCATGGAGAGTTTCTCATGGCCCAACCGATGCAGTGTTTCTCATGGCCCACCTCAGCTCATGTAGTGTTTTTCATGGCCCACCTCAGCTCATGCAGTGTTTCTCATGGCCCACCTCAGCTCATGTAGTGTTTCTCATGGCCCACCTCAGCTCATGCAGTGTTTCTCATAGCCCAGCCTAACTCAGGCAGTGTTTCTTATGGCCAAACTCATGTAGTGTTTCTCATGGCCCAACTCAGGCAGTGTTTCTCATCAACCAACCTAGCTGATTTGAAAGTTGAGTTGGGTCCAGGAATCTCTGGCCTCTCGCTCCTTTATACCTCATGTTGCTGTTAACTGAAGACAACATCCAGAAATCAGTATAAACCTTCTCAGTCCATTACCTTGATGAGTGCCATTAGCTCTCGGTTACGACCACTCACAACACTGGAAATATATATATATATATATATATATATATATATATATATATATATATATATATATATATATATATATATATATATATATATATATATATATATATATGTGTGTGTGTGTGTGTGTGTGTGTGTGTGTGTGTGTGTGTGTTAGACCATTCATATATCAGCTAAACAACAACAACATAACTATAGAGAATGGTTAATAAAAATATCAGTTTTTCTTGGCAAGTTGTATATCTTTATCTCGTGAGCAAATGTACACAGTTACTGACAACATCACAGCTTCAACATATTAAATTAGCTGTATATTAAGAGGAGTATGAGAGCCACTATCGAGCCCGCTGGTCCCCGACGATTTACTGTATCTTATTCAAAAGTACAATACCACAACTTTCTGATAATTTATAATATTTACATTAGTTAGGTTAGGCATAGGTTCGATTACGTTATGTTAAATTGGGTTAGGTTATATTAGGTTATAATAAGTTAAACCAGGAGAGGTTATTTTGGGTTAGGATTAGGTTAGGTTAAGTTTTATGCAGTCAGGTTAGGTTAGGTCAGGTTAGATTAGGTTATGGTTTTAGGAGAGGAAAGGTTGGGTTAAGTTATGGATACTTTATGTTCGGTGAAGTTATATTTACATTGCATTAAGTTAGGTCAGGTTTGTATGGGTTTAGTTAGGTTACGTTTGGTTACGTTCTATTAGGTTAAGTTAGTAGTACAGTAACTGCCATAGGTTAGGTTGCATAATATTAGATCAGGTTACATTAAGTTAGGTGAGGTAACATTAAGTTAGATTAAGTGTCATTAGTTAAGTTAGGTTACATTAAGTTAGGTTAGGTTACATTACGGAAGGTTAGGTTACATTAAGTTAGGTCAGGTTTAGGGGTCGTGGTGGCTAACATATCCCTCCGTTATTTTACCTCATATACAGTACAGTATAAACACACTCACCAGTAAACACCACACAGTCTCATGCTGTGGGGGTGGGTGCCACAGGAAACATCTTATTAAACATTACATCACCCAGAAATAAGCATAAGTACATTTCATGAATTATATATCAAATATTATTTTCCATTAGTAAGCACATTGGCGTTATACCTTCGTCAAACTATAAACTCATATACAAGGACGCAAGATTTACACTGCTGGAAGAATACGACGAAGAGAACCGCTAACACATTCACTGGAAAGAAACAACTAAGAATAACCTCAGCTGACTAAGATTGACCATCTGATTTTCAAAGAACTTTGGGCATTTTTCCTCTGTTTATACCATGACGGATTAACACAGGGGTTGGCCTGTAGTGATATGGTTATACTACTGGTGCTGGTTCACACAGAGGATGAACCACACCACTCCCGTTTCACTGATGATATGAACCAAGGTAAAGTTAGTTTGGTTGGTTCATCTATTGTAATTGGTTCGGTGGTTCTCTTCGTGGTAATTTTATAATAATTTTCATTTTACACACAAGAGAATTTTACAATTTGACAGATTAAGAGACACAACAAATATTATAAGGAAGCTTAGTTCAAAAGCCATCATGAGATATGGTAGACAGTGTCATTAAATGTTGACATTTTACTTAAAACGGCAAGATGATTAAGTCAAAAACTTGGCCAGCAAACTGTCCATCGATAACAACTCACAATAATTATCACTAATATAAGTGTAGAAATTGTAAATATTCCATGTAACGCGACTCTACAACTCTCTATGGTTAAATCATATGCTGTATGGTCTGCAAACTGTAAATACATAAATTGTAGTCCATGTATGTACAGCAGGGAGCGAGTGTAGTTTTTTACATGGATTAAATCATATAATGTGTTTGAACCCATTTACATTAACACTAAAATTTTATACTTATTTGATCACATATCGACGTTAAACTGTACATATGACTTTCATACACAGCTACCTCGAGATTGAATATACATGAAATCATGTTTTATCTTCAAACTGTAGATACAAAAATCGGTATTCCATGAACATAGTGACTCTATTTTTTTATTATCTACAAACGTAAACCTTGTGTTAATATACCTGTACACACCAGCCATTAACAGGGCGAGCCTTCTCAAACATTATATCCTCATTAATAATGTACAGTCTGCCACAAAAGTCTGGTAACCTTCCCGTGCCCTACTACACCGAGGCTGTTTCGACCAGTGTGTCATCATAGCGCCATCTGTGGTTCAGCTCACAAACTACATCACAAACTTTCCTCTCTGTAACTGTTGGTCAGTTTAGAATCTACTCCAAATGTTGTAGATCAGTGTTAAGCCTTCACAAAACTGGCAAGGCAAACTTTTTCGGAGTGAGTGTTGTGAACTCTTGGTACAACCTGTCAGTGAGTGTTGTGACCAACACTGGTACAGGTCTAGATACATTTTGGAGCAGTTTCATGCTCAGTGCTTGCCAAAAGAGAGTAACAGAGACGTGACCGACCGCCCAGGTTCAGGTCAATCAGTGGCGAAGAAGATGCCTGCAGTCTACTCTGAAGTGTAAGTAAACAGCTTTGTTTTTATTATCAATGTAATATAAAATAATTTCTTAGAAAGTTTGTAAGGTGGAGGAATGGTAATGTGGGAGGGAGGTGTGAGGAGAATGAGGGAAAGGTAGAGTAGAGGGAGGTGAGTGAGGAGGAAGAGGTGGTGTGAGGTGACGGAGGGAGGCAAAGTGAGTGAGGTGAGGACCAGAGTTGCGTACACAGGGAGTCTCATCTGTGGCTCACCTTACTCACTATCAAGGCTCCTGTAGTTTAAATCCTGGTGGCCAGAGGGCGGACAGTAGGCCGTGGTTGGAAGGTTCGGTTTAAGATTGATAATAATGAAGCAGGTTACCGGATTATTGTGGGTGACTGTACATCAACTTCTTTACCGATACTTTTGATGTTATGATTATTAGGACACGTGAGGTGAGGTGAGGTTAGGGGAGGTGAGGTAAGGCGAGGTGAGGTAAGGCGAGGTGAGGTGAGGTTAGGCGAGGTGAGTTGAGGTTATGTCGTCTGAGGTGAGGTGAGGTTATGCTGTGGTTGGTGACGTGAGGTGAGTTAAGGTGACATAAGGTTGTCGCAGGTGAGGTGAGGTTGTGTTATAAGAACATAAGAAAATAGGAGTCTGCAATAGGCCGGTTGGCCTGTGCATGGCAGCTCCTGTCGAGAGTTACTACCACTCTCTATCATCCATAAGAACATAAGAATGGAGGAAACTGCAGAGGGCCTATTGGCCCATACTGGGCAGTCCCGTTTACACCCAACCCCTATTGCTCATATAAGCATCCAACCTATGTTTGAAGCTATTCAGCGTATTCGAGTTAATGATGATATTTAGTAACTTGTTCCATTCATCCACTACTCTGTTTCCAAACCAGTGTTTACCTATTTCGCGCCTAAATCTAAATTTGTCTAATTTAAAACCAATGTTACGAGTTCGCTCCTGGTTGGATAGGTTGAGTACCTTTGTAATGTCTCCTTTGTTTAGCCCCGACTACCATTTATACACCTCTATCAGGTCGCCCCTCGCTCTACGTCTCTCGAGGGAGTACAAATTAAGATGCTTTAACCTGTCTCTGTACTCAAGGTTCCTAATGCCCGGGATTAGTCTTGTCATTCTCCTCTGAATTCTTTCCAAGGATTCTATATCCATTCTGTAATACGGTAACCAGAACTGAACTGCGTAATCCAGGTGTGGTCTCACAAGCGCAAGATGAACCTCACTAGTCTTGTAACTAACACTCCTTTGTATGAACCCAAGTACTTTATTAGCCTTGTTACGAGCAAAAACACATTGTTTACTCCTAAATTTCTCTCGCAGTCGGATTTCTCTATGGCATCCTTGTTCATCTGGTATCCCTGTTTACATCTCCTATACTGAGTACTTTACATTTGTCCACGTTGAATTTCATCTGCCATTTTTCAGACCATTCGAAAATTTTTTTTAGGTCTTCCTGCAGTTTTGCGGAGTCCTTGTCAGATTTAATAACACGTCGTATTTTAGTGTTATCACCAAATTTACTTATGTTGCTGTCTATGCTGATATCTATGTCGTTTATGTATATAATAAATAATAATGGTCCAAGTACAGAGCCTTGGGAACTCCACTAGTGACGTTGCTCCAATGGGACTTAGTGCCGTTAATGCTCACTCGCTGTTTCCTGTCCTGTAACCACGCCCTAATCCATTTAAGGATATTACCTTTGCTGCCATGTGCTTCTACCTTTCTAATTAGTCTTTCATGGGGGACTCTGTCGAAGGCTTTGCTAAAGTCGAGATATACCACATCATAATTGTGCCCCTCGTCCACCGATTCGAAAACTGATGAAAAGAATGTTAATAGATTAGTTAGACAAGAACGCCCGCTTGTGAAGCCATGCTGGGAATCATTGATCAACTTGTGCTTCTCCAGGTGGTTTCGAATAGAGTTTGAAATGATTGATTCTAGTAATTTGCCTATTATTGATGTTAGGCTGATTGGGCTGTAGTTAGAGGATAGTGATCTATCCCCCTTCTTGAAAATCGGTATTACATTCGCTATCCTCCAGGATTCTGGTACTACACCTGTTTTTAAGGACATGTTAAACAACTTTGTTAAAGGCATACTAAGCTCTTCCTTACATTCCTTTAATACTCTGGCAAATATCTCATCGGGACCAGGTGACTTATTAGGCTTTAGTTTGTCTATTTGCTTACTAACATCGTTACTAGTCACTAATATCTCGCTTAATTTGTTTTCTTCACTATCTCTGAATAGAGTCGGTGCCTTGGGTATCATGTTTAAATTTTCAGTGGTGAAAACTGTTGAAAAATATTTATTCAAATTATTGCTCATTTCTCCGTCGTTGTCAGTGAGCTAGCCGGTATCTGACCGTATTGGTCCAATCTTTTCTCGTGTTTTATTTTGATACATTTGGTAGAATCCTTTGGGGTTTGTCTTCGCCTCCCTTGCTATCCTTACCTCATTATTCCTCTTGGCTTTCCTTATCTCGGTTTTAACCCTACTCGCCAATACCTTATAATAATCCTGGAAGTAAATTTCGCCACGATTTATCCTTCTACCTATAGCCTTCCTTTGGCCAATGATGTTCTTTAAATAATTATTTATCCATTTAGGGTCATTGTTGTCTGATCTGAGTTTTTTGTATGGTATGTTCTGCCTTTGTGCATTAAGTAACTCATTAATTAAATTGTCGTGGAACTCGGCAATCTCAGATCTCGTTATCAGGTCGGTGTCATCTGTCAGCTTCACACCCAAGCGCGACACCCCTTCTCTCAGCTGCCTCTTTAAACTGTCAAAGTTTGCCTTTCTGAAATCTGGTACTTAAGTGGAATTTTCCTTACGTCTAGCCTCCTTTTGAAACTTTCCAGCGTTCCAGCACTTACTACAAAGTTGCTAAGCTTGTTCCACTCGTCCACCACCCTATTTGTGAACCAGTTCCTTCCTATCTCCCTCCTAAACCTAAACTTATCCAACTTAAATCCGTTGCTCTGAGTCCTATCCTGCTCGGATATTATAAGAACTGTATCTATATCCCCTTTATTGATTCCTTTCACCCACTTAAATACTTCTATCATATCTCCCCGCACTCTTCGTCTTTCTAGGGAGTGCAAGTTAAGTTTCTTTAACCTATCCTGATATGGAAGGTTTCTAAGTCCCGGAATCATTTTCGTCATTCTTCGCTGCACCGACTCTAGTGAATTGATATCCATTCTATAATAAGGGCACCAGAACTGAACTGCATAATCGAGGTGCGACCTGACTAGCGCAAGATATAGTTGCAATAAGACCTCTGCAGTCTTATTGCTTACACTTCTAGATATAAAACCCAATACTCTGTTTGCCTTATTTCGAACATTAACGCACTGTTTTCTAGGCCGTAGGTCCGGGCTTACAAGTGCCCCTAGGTCTCTTTCACAAGTCGACTTCTCTAGGTTGATGTTGTTAAGGCTGTATACATTGTCAGTATTTGTTCTTCCAATATTAAGTACGCTGCACTTGCTGGTGTTGAATTTCATTTGCCATTTTTCAGACCACCCCTGCAGTTTATTTAGATCCTCCTGTAATGTATTTGCATCTTGCCCTGAATTAATCTGCCGCCCTATTTTGGTGTCATCCGCAAACTTGCTTATGTCACTGCTGATCCCAGTATCTAGATCGTTCATGTAGATTATGAGCAAGAGTGGGCCTAGTACTGACCCCTGGGGAACCCCACTGGTTACACCGCCCCACTCAGATTTAACACCATCTACGCTGACCCTCTGCGTTCTATCGGTGAGCCGTGATTTTGTCCAATTTAAAACTTTCCCCTTGATACCATGAGCCTTAATTTTTCTCAGAAGCCTCTGATGCGGTACTCTGTCAAATGCTTTGCTAAAGTCTAAGTAAATAAGTAGATGAGGTGAGGTTGTGTTGTCTTAGGTGAGTTGAGGTGATGTTGTCTTAAGTGAGGTTATGTTGTTTTAGGTGAGGTGAAGTTATGTTGTGTTAGGTGAGGTGATGTTGTCTTAGGTGAGACATGGATGGTGTTGTGGGGAGGGGCTGGGTATGGGCAGGGGTGGTGGTGTGGGCACGGGCTGGGTATGGGCGGTGTTGTAGAGAGGGGCAGGGGTGGTGTTGTGGGCTGGGAAAGGGAGGGCTTTATCACATTGGTAACCCGCTTCTCACAGCTAGGTTTCACCAGCCTTTGTGACGCTAATTGGTAATATTTTTACGTCATTTTCTGATGATCGCGTAAATTTTCGACTCGTTTCTAGGAATAAATCCAAACCAGTCCGGACGCGTGACTGTTCGGTGGCAAGAGTCTCCTGGCTATGTTTCTACTCTTAAGTTAACATAATGTCGTCGTGTGGCGAGTTCATATTCTGTTTATCAGCCAGAACTACTGGATCAAGCTCCTATATGGCTCGGTCCCTGGGAGGAAAAGTAGAAGAAACATATTTGGCTGTCCACAATAAAGTTACACTGTTGACCCTTCTGCCAAGACTGTTGATATGAACGTGCTATTACTACTCTTCTCTACAGTGGTAGTATGTGGCATGCTTGACGAAAATAAACGCTGTAGTGTTAATGATCTACGGTAGACAGTTGTTTCATGCTACAGGTCAACGGTCGCGTCGCCTGTATTGAAAATATTTTTTTTTTGTGGGAGAAAGGAGTTGAGCACACTTTTTGAGCTACATAATCCAGACCACAGAATTGTCTTAAGAAATTAACTTGATGATGGTACATTTTTGACACATTTTCCTACTAAAACTTACACACACACATATACACACACACAGCATATATATACAGGGTGTCCCATCAGTTTCCATACAACGTATCACCAACGCCATTACAAGCATAACTCCAGCTGTGCTTGAACGTGTTCTTCAGCAGTGGAGGACACGCATTGAAGAGTGTTTTCAACAGAATGGTAGTCATGTAGAGCATATTATATAAATAAAAATGGATTTTCATATAAAATTTATTTTTCCTATGTATGGAAATTTATGGGACACCCTGTATATATATATATAAATAAATAAATATATATATATATATATATATATATATATATATATATATATATATATATATATATATATATATATATATATATATATTTATATATATATATATATATTCAAGGCATGTTTCAACAATTTATTTCATTTGAAAGTAATAACCACAATATAATACTTGATGTAATATTGAAAAATTTCTTAGTTAACTAATGACAGTTAGATAACTTTTATAGGCAATGAAAAAAATATATACTATATTATGAGAACAAGATGTGTAGACAAAGGGTGCGAGAGCACATCAGGGTAGGAGGCTGGTGCTACACGTCTCAACACTAACGATCTCTACTAACTTCCACAAAATACATATTGTCAGCGTATATCAGAGGAACTGAAATATCAGAATGTCAGGTATCGAACCTCGTAATGACAAGTGCTGGTGGCTGAGTGGTTAATGCCTTGAGCTGACGCTAGTTAGTACTGGGTTTGAATCCACACAAGACTGGGTTGGCGGGCCACTGAACAGCTGTGGAGTGATGGGCAGGCGTGATCAATTATCTCTTGTAATGATGCTGATTATGATCATTAGCACGGCGAGTTAACAAACACACAAATGTCATTAATCCTATTTTCTTTACTAAACAATAAACCAACTCAATTATTAATGATTAATAGGTACTTAACTTAATAAGGGGACTAAGTGATAGCTTAAAGGGCTGGATCATATTGTACTGTAGGACTGTCACAGCTCGTACTGCCCACCACTGCTATAGTATCCCGTGTGAGGACTCGAGCCCAGTAGTAACGACTGCTGGTGACGGAGGTTTTCGCTTGGAATTGACTTTTGTTTGAACTGGATTCGAGCAAGTGCCTGATATTGGAATATTTCAATAACTTTCACAAGTTTGGAGGTGAGTGACCTCACCGGTACTGGAAACACAATACTTGGGTACCTTCGAGTGTGTGTGTCATGACCTGTAAGGGTGTCTATCACAAGGTGTTGATTGTTCACTTCACTTAATTTCTACAATACTTGACACACGATGAAGTTTTGTAAAATGTGAGAATAAGTTTATTAAAACAAAGGCTAGACTCTAAATGTTGGCTTCCTTGGTTAACAATATTCTATGTTATCACAATTACATCTTTATTTTACATTATGTACAAACAGACACACACAACTTCATATATTATATATGTATAATATGTATCACTTTGGCTTAAGGGATCCATACAAAAAGTGAACCCTATTATAAAGTGGTCACGCAGTGACTAAAGTGTTTTATAAAAAGTTTAAGGAGTTTCAGCAACTAGGTGTGGAAGATGTACTATGTTGGAGAAGTACCACGGGTCATTAATATTTTTCTTAAACGATAACCAACCAAACTTAACTAAATCTGACTTAAGGATCCTAGAATAGTTTTGGCTAGGTTTGATTGGTTTGTACAATACCTTCTGTCGTATGGGGGGATTAAATGGTAGCGCTGGTGGTAGCCTTACAACATTGTATATTTTGCACTAGGTAAAGCCTGGCTCACACGGCGCTTTCCCTTCTACCTGACGCGGGACTTTCTGGATCTTCTGGTATCCTGGCCAGGCCCGTGGTCACGCCCTGGGTAGGAGCGCCGTCACCCTTATACATATGGGGCACCGAGACGTGATCAGGAGCGGGCGCTGGGGGCGTCCCACTGTCACCTCCGCTCTCGGCAAAATGTACCTCGATGTCAGCGCCGCCACACACCTGGACCAGAACACCATAACTTATTACCTATGTGAGAGCAGTCTGACACACCACCAGACCCCAGGATCACGTACACACACACCACCAGACACCCAGGATCACGTACATACACACACCAGCAAACCCCAGGATCACGTACATACACACACCATCAGACTCCAGGATCACGTACACACATACACTACACAACACACCATAACCACTACACCACCACCCACTACACAACACACCATAACCACCACACCACCACCCACTACACAACACACCATAACCACTACACCACCACCCACTGCACAGCACTCCATTACCACCACCCACTACACAACTCACCACTACACCATAACCACTACACCACCACCCACTACACAACACACATAACCAGCACACCACCGCACACACAACACACCATAACCACCACCCACTACACAACACGCCATAACCACTACACCACCACCCACTACACAACACACCACTACACCACCATCCACTACACAACTCACCATAACCACTACACCACCACCCACTACACAGCACGCTATAACCACTACACCACCATCCACTACACAACACGCTATAACCACTACACCACCACCACCCACTACACAACACGCCATAACCACTACACCACCATCCACTAACAACACGCCATAACCACTACACCACCACCACCCACTCCACAACACGCCATAACCACTACGCCATAACCACCCACTACACAACACGCCATAACCACACTCCACCACCCACTACACAACACGCCATAACCACTACTCCACCACCCACTACACAACACGCCATAACCACTACTCCACCACCCACTACAACACGCTATAACCACTACTCCACCACCACTACACAACACGCCATAACCACTACTCCACCACCCACTACACAACATGCCATAACCACTACTCCACCACCCACTACACAACACGCCATAACCACTACTCCACCACCCACTATCTGGCGGAGTTCACCACTACCACATAACACAGTCTAGCGTAATATTATCGTCTGGGAAGGTGTGACTCACTCCCATTAGGTCTTATGTTGGCAATGGGACTCCATTAGCTTGATGTAACTCTCGGTATCTGGAGCTGAAGCAGTTAACACCTGAGTCTGGTGCTCAGTTAGTCACAGCCTTAAGCCACTGGTCGGGGACTTATATATATATATATATATATACTTTCAATATATATATATATATATATATATATTTAGTAGAATGTTGCATTTACCTAATTCTGATGACCTGTTGATCTGCCACAACTCAGCCTGTACCCAGCCTCACTCACCTCACCAGCCTGTACCTGTTGTAGCCTCACTCACCTCACTCACCCTGTACCAGTTGTAGCCTCACACACCCTCACGCAGACTGTACCAGTTGTAGACTCACACCCTCACTCAGCCTGTACCAGCTGTAGCCTCACACACCCTCACGCAGCCTGTACCAGTTGTAGACTCACACCCTCACTCAGCCTGTACCAGCTGTAGCCTCACACACCCTCACTCAGCCTGTACCAGTTGTAGCCTTACACACCCTCACGCAGACTGTACCAGTTGTAGACTCACACCCTCACTCAGCCTGTACCAGCTGTAGCCTCACACGCCCTCACGCAGCCTGTACCAGTTGTATGTGTAAGTGCGATAAGTGTGTACATTAACTTACCCTGGGAGCGGTGGAGTAGGCAGCCTGCGTGAGGTGAGCGTGTCTTAGGTCATGGGTGCCGTGACCGGAGAGCGGCAAGGTGTAGCTGTGTGGGGGCTGTGTTGAAGACTGCTGTTGCTGGCTGTGTTGACCGAGTGACGGAGAGTGCTGCTGATGGAGATGCTGTAGTGCTGGAGAGTGCTGCTGTTGACACTGCTGGAGGTTGTGATGGGACACCGGTTGTGGTGGGGACTGCTGGTGGGTGTGAGCGTGGTGCAACTGCTGTAGGTGGTGGTGCTGGGCAGTGTGACGGTGACCAGGCATGAAGGACAGCGCCCCTCCGGGCCGTATGCTCACGCTCACCTCATCACAGTCTGCAACATTATCATTATCTACCGTGAATAATATTATCCTTAATAATCCGTAGTCTATGGCAGTATGTTATTGAATACATTTTTACAAACATATACGAATTATAAAAGGACATGTGTGTGTGTGTGTGTGTGTGTGTCTCGTCACCAGAAGACGTCTCTGCGTGTGGGTCTGTTGGCTTGGGATTCACCCAACCGTTTCAATTTTTCGTGCCAGGATAAAATTCTTGTTAGCCCCCATTTAAAAATCATAAAATGAACGAAGTTTTATGAGCTAATTAGATTTTGTAGATATAAATGATGATAACAAGCGGCAATCACATGTGTTTACACCAGTAGGTATCACTGCCATGTTAGTTTATAAGGTAATAACGTGTGACTCACCGTGTAATGTTGTTTACAACCCATCGAATTTTGAATGTTTTCTGCGGTGATACGTTATAGTACATTATATAACACTCATGTGATAATTAAGAGCCAGCCACGGACCTGGAACACGTACCTCCACTGCAAGCAACAACATCAGGACTCTGGTCATCAGGAACATGCTGGCGAAGGTGCTGCTCCCTGTAACAGTCGTGCAGGTCGTCTACCGGGCTGTGGACCTCCTCACTATGACTCCCGTGACTCTTCTTTAATGACGGTTGATGCTGGTGCTCATGATATTGTTGTTTTGTTTTATGTTGCTGTGCATGTGATCTTTTCTCTTGTTTTCTTTGTTGTTTGTCACCGTTTTTATGGTTTCCTCGCTCGTGGGCCTGACGTCGTCTGGCTGCCGCGCTGCACTGAACCTGCCAACAAGAAATAAACACGTGTGTGAGGGTGTCATTAATTAAAGCTGGTGAGTCTTCATCAGTCATATCATTGTCCACCAATCTCCCGTCCCCCATTCCGTCTTTAGGTGCTGTGCGAAGCGCGTGCCCCAGGCATATGAATTCCGAAAGAGTATACTCAGTGGGAGATGCTTCTGGAGTGTCAGAAACTCTGTTAGCCAAGACGCACAATAATAACCAAAAATCAATAATATGAACAAAGCTCCTTTTTGCTAATGTTTTGTTCATGGCAGGATAGGAGGGTGTGTACACCACTACTTGCGTTATTTATATAACAGAAAATATCTCACATCAATCCTGCCTGGGAACACTATACCAAAGGCTAACGACCCGTCCACCACTCCCGCCTAGTTTATGGCGGACCATAACTACCATACACACACATTTATATATATATAAATATATATATATATATATATATATATATATATATATATATATATATATATATATATATATATATATATATATATATATATATATATATATATATCATCAGTACATATAGCACGTGGACTTCCATGTACAAACAATACCTCACTAGTTGGGAGTCGAACCCCCCTGCGAGTGAACTGGGATCGCTATTACCGCGCCAGGGTTTGTGTGTAATATAACAAAGCCTAGGTTTGTTTTTGTTGTTCTTGTGACGCGGTGGTAGCGATCCTTGTTCACACGCAGAGGTTCAGGGTTTGATTCCCGACAAGTGAGGTATTGTATATATATATATATATATATATATATATATATATAATCATTTTCGAACAATAAATAAGTAAACGAACGCTTATAAGAATTTACCGTAAAATAGAAAAAAAATTTAATATTTACAATATCACGTTTATTTCTTTCGGTCGTCAATATTTTATTGTTGTGTGGCCCCGTGGGGTGGCCCCGTCGGGTGGCCCCGTCGGGTGGCCCCGTGGGGTGGCCCCGTCGGGTGGCCCCGTGGGGTGGCCCCGTCGGGTGGCCCCGTAGGGTGGCCCCGTGGGGTGGGCCGGTAGGGTGGCACGGTAGGGTGACCCCCAAAAGTAAACCAAGTTACTGAGGTTTATGTACCACCCGACTCATAAGGTACAGCATGCGTGTACCACCCGACTCATGATGTAAGTATTAACTCCACATGTTGTACATAACCGTGCGTGAGAGGTCAGTGTTGCGGATCAATAGGGACACAAAGGCCGCCCTCCAGCAGTGTGTCTCCACCTGTCATTTGCGTCACGCTGCTCCGGTGGGTCAGGTATAAGACCCACTACCCACCACTCTCTCCCAGACTCCTTAAGAGATGAATCATTGTCAAGTAATTAAAATCAAATTAACAAATTGTGGTATCATTGTGTGCTGGTAAACCCTCTCCTTGTCATATCCTAACGCTATCCTAACCCATCCTAACATTATTAATTTTAAACCTAACCCTATCCCAACCTTATCCTTACCCATCCTAATTCAACCTAACCTAACCTAACCCAATAGAAGGCCACCCAAACCCATCCTGTCCTTAGCCTATCCTTACTCAACCTATCCTATCCCTTATTCACCTTAACCGATCCTAAACTAAACTATCCCGCCCTTATCCTATTCAAACCTAACCTAACCCCACATAGTCTACCTTAAACCCTCCTCCCCTAAATCATACACTTTGAGATTCACAAGAAGTCAGTTAGCAGGTCAGAAGGTGCGCCACACGCTTGTGAATGTTGGCGAGGCTGTACTGGCCACAACAACTCGTCCATCCGCCTGTCCGTCCGCCCGCCCGCCCGTCCGTCCGTCCGTCCACAACCAAGTATCCATAAGGTTCTGAATGTTGTCTTAGTATAGAGAGAGTACATGCTTGTTCTGCTCTATGCGAGGATGGCACCTAATGACACCTTAGCTGGCCTACGCTGTACACTGTAATATATGTTCACCGTAACGCTTGGAGGAGCATCACAGAAGGTGTCAATAATTTCGAGTTAGCCCGACTGCATAACGAGGCAGACAAGCGCCAACGCCGGAAAGACGCTGCAGCCGCCCGTCCCGCACTAGATGTAGCCTCCCACATGTGCAACATCTGTGATAGATCCTGCCGGTCCCGTTTCGGCCTCTTTAGTCACCTCAGAACTCACCTACCTAGGCGACATCCTTAATAACTCATATAATTGTATCATAGCTGGATGATCGTCATACTCGATACCGAGTGACAGCAAAGTAGTAGTAGTAATATGTTCACCCTCCAGTTACCACGAATGTGTTCACTGATTTGCCAAATTATTTGTGGAGTGAAGTGGAATTTGTTACGTAGCACCATAACATATCCCTTGGTCGAGCTCTGTTATCATCATTTTCCCATTATCATTCAGTGCAGTTGTGGATCGTGGCACGACTTCAGGTATTTGGTGAGGTCATGTATTTATAGATTGATTTACTGAATGTCTAATTTTCAAGGATGATAACAGTCAGACTGCCTCTCAGTCAAGGATGTGGCGGTGTTAGCTGACGAGGCAGCTCACCACACACTCACGTTGTTGTCTAAATCACTGTTGTTATATACCTGTAGTGACACCCATCTTAGAGTGGGTGTCAGGGTGTCTGTCAGGGAGCGTGTCGGGGTGAGTATCAGTGTGTCTATCAGGGAGGGTGTCAGGGAGTGTCAGGGTGGGTATCATGGAGGGTCAGTATCAGGGAGTGTACCTGTCAGGGTAGGCATCAGGGATTTTACATGAGTGTGACTTGCCTTATTGAACTATTGCATGTATATGGTGACTGCACTCGAGTGAAGAGCCTAGTCATATCGGGCTTGTTCTTATTTTGTCAATATTGTGAGTGTTTACCTTTTATCAACTAGCCTTAAGAGGACAGAGGCTTTCCACTCTGTCTGGTAAAAGTACACGCGAGTATGAACCACGGCTTTGCCCCCTTGTCGTGCTTTTGTTATACTCACTCACTCACTCAATCTGGTCAGAATGAGTCAATATTGAAACATTGTAAGCGCTTTGCATTAAACTCGCTCTGAGAATAGTTAATGTAGAGTTGGGTGCTCTCGTCAAAGAGTAATGTGTGGAGTGTTGCTGTTGTCGGTAGGAAGTGTATCGTCCGCTCAATACCTGAAGAAAGGCTTGGGATTGACGCTTAGTTCACATGAGGTCATCTTAGCTGTGTTCGATAACCTGTAGATGGGGCCATACATCATGGGCTACTTTTATTACTCTGTGTCAAACTTTCTTGTAAAAATCTCGAGAACTTATGCATGAAACTGAAAGAAATGAAGGTGGTGTTTGCTCGCGTATCATATTATGGTGATGTAATATCCGGTTTTCCTTTGGTGTCGTAATGCATCTTATCAGCGCCTGCCAGCGTGAGTGGTAACGCACCTCCGGAATATTGTCACTGCATTAACGAGAAATATTAGCCCTCTCACTCTCACAGTTACTCATCTGCTTCTGCCAGATAACATCCTCGCTAACTCCTGCTACTCTTCAATTACTTTCCACACAAGATATATAGTTATACAGTAACTTAACCTCCAGGCTATCCTAAGCAGGGTGTTCTTCAAGGTCTTTGCAGCGTGTGGGGTTTATGGAGGGAGGAGGAGGAGGAATTGAAATTTGAAGAACATTTTCTAAACTTCTTTATTGACACTGGCAACAATAGGGGACTTGTGTTGAGAGGGTGATCTAATCATACAGAATAATAATATACTAAACAGACAAAATTCTCTTCATTGTAGGTGGAAATAGAAAGCAAGTTGCTTGGGGTGGAAGAGTAGGGTAGCCATCATTAAATTAATTAACCACGATAAAGTTTAATCATTTAAGCGTGTTAGGGAACCATTACTGACGACACGTGAACTCAAAAACCTTCATGGGAAATTAATTGTGTTTACATTATGTTAGATTTAGGTGTTCTTAAACATGACTCGGTTATTCCTGGATGGGATTATAATGTTCAGTAATGGCTCCTTATACAACCATAGTCCGTAAAGAAAAACTGTCCTTATGAAGAGTGTCTTACCCTCAGGATGACGATGATGACGACAGCGATGACGGCGAGGACGAGGACGATCCCGGCAAGTACCCCAAGTAGTGGTGTCACCTCGACCGCCAGTGTGTCCTGCGTCACCCCTGGTGTGGGAGACAACAGTGGGTGAGTCTCTTATCTCCAGCCTCTCGCACTCAGCCTTTATTATCTTTTCCTCATCAGCCTAGATTGGTATTCGACAGCATACAATCTTACGAAATAGATCATTAGGTTTTAATTTGTCTTCTTACCCGATACACACATGCATTCTGTCTACAACACCTCTGGATTGTGTTAGAGAGTAAAGTGTTTCTGTGTTCTTGTTGATCTGTCTCGCACAATCATACTGGTCCTCAGCCCTAGTCTGGTGTGATCCTAGGCACATTACTTACCAGCACTGTCGCCGCTACTCAGTCGTGTCTCCAGCTGCTTTACGGGTAACTTGTGCGTGATGGCCACCAGGCGGGTAATGCCGCTACGACCCTTGGCATTCCCTGCGTACACGATCAGCTGAAACTCTGACTCATTGTCCAGACCAATCACCACGAACCTGTCAAGATAATAACAGTTGTGTCTTTTTACCTTATTATATGTGATATTAACTGTTAGTACCCCGGGTGGGGCGCGAAACTGCCTGCTCTACACACGGAGGTGTAAAAGTGAGCTGGTGGCCCACCAGCGGTACTGGTGTTTCACCAGGAACCCGTTCACCCCATCTCGTCTCTGTGTAACTGACGCACGCATTAAACACACGCGGCCCACCTCGGATACATCACCATCACCGAGCCGGGGTACACGCACACTTGTCGATCTTTGGATCTATTTGTCACACCCCGTGGCCGCGTCTGCCAAAACAATATTGATTAACATTAAAACAACTTTAATTGCTTGAATAAGAAGGTACTTTCATTAGTTCATAATGTACAGTTGCCAGCAAAAGTCCTCCCACAACTTGCTACACAGGGCTGTGGGAGAATAATCTTACCTCTATGGAGTCTGTGTTTACTTAAAATAACGTTGTTATGTGACACACTGATCAATGAGGAAGACTCTCTCTCTCTCTCTCTCTCTCTCTCTCTCTCTCTCTCTCTCTCTTTCTCTCTCTCTCTCTCTTTTTTCTATGCCCCCCCCCAAAAAAATGGTTAGTTTCCGTTGTTTAGTAACAAATAGTATTACTAATATTAACATGGTCGTTACCGCCAAACAAAGCCGTCATATGCACATATATCTGCCAGCAACACACTGCACCATCATTTAAATGCAGCCCGGTAATAATACATATTAAATGGCTTTATTAGAGCGTACAAACGGCACTAAATTTAGCAAATGTGCTTTCAAAAATCACTCATAATAAAATAGGATAAATTAAATTTCTTTGAACGAACGAAATGGACATCGATTGATTCTGGTCCAGACCATTGTGAATTAGCAAGGCAGAGAGATCGCAGTGCAGAGATACACAAATTTTCCCTCAATTTAGTTGTGATTTGTTTCTGGTATAAAACTATCCCAGTCATAATACTTCTTATCTCACCTTTGTGTTTACAGAAGCCAACATGTAGGTGACGTTCCCCAAATGTTGGCGTCATATCCCAAAATGTTGGCTTCATGTTCCCAAATGTTGGCTTTATGTCCCAAAGTGTTGGCTGTGTCCCAAAATGTTGGATTCATGTCCCAAAATGTTGGCTTCAAGTCTCAAAATGTTGGCTCCATGTCCCAAAGTGTTAGCTTCATGTCCCAAAATGTTGGCTTCATGTCCAAAAGTGTTGGCTTCACGTCCCAAAATGTTGCCTTTATGTCCCAAAATGTTGGCTTCATGTTCCAAAATGTTGGCTTCACGTCCCAAAATGTTGGTTTCACGTCCAAAAATGTTGGCTTCATGTCCTAAAATGTTGGCTTCACGTCCGAAAATGTTGGCTTCACGTCCCAAAATGTTGGCTTCCTTTCCCAAAATGTTGGCTTCCTTTCCCAAAATGTTGACTTCACGTCCCAAAATATTGGCTTCACGTCCCCAAATGTTGGCTTCATGTCCCCAAATCAAAGACATTATTAATATTGCCGGAAAACTCCAGACAAGACGAGGCGAGCTGAGTGACCACTGTATTACTGTATTTTGTTGTGTTCTATGGATCAAATTCATATTCATTATGAGTGAATTGGGTCTCAGACATGAATTCCAATTAGGGGCAGTTTGAATACACCACTGTGTTTACTAAGTCTTCGGTTGGCAAGGAGGCAGAGTGGCAAGCACGGTACTTGATCACCTTCAGTTCCCTGCTGGTAAAGTTAGGCGCCCACTTACGGTTAGATAGACTGGGCGTGTCTCGGGATATAAGTAGCCACTGTCAAGACAGGAGGCGAGTGCTGCATCACTGTCCGCTTCATTATGGTCAGGGGCGTTCCCCGTCGTGAATGAAGCGGCCGGTCACTACAAGACTGTAACTGAAACCATAACGTAATGTTACAGATGCTGATGAGTTCAGAGCAGAATGGAATTACTTAAACAATATCAATGGCAAAGACCAGAGCAGGTGGAGGAAGAACAGGCAGGTGAAGGAAAAACAAGTCAGTACATTTAAGAGTCATTCACTGCCACTATCGTTCATCCTCCCGCCTTCCCCTCAAAGGGTTAAAAGTTATGTAGAGATTAGTGAATTACTAAACTTTTTTTTCTTATTAATGAGAAACTGGCAGATGAATTCTGACAAGAAAACAATATATAATGACTCAAAGTTAAACTTCACACGAAAATAAATGGAAACAATTTTCTGGTTGTTTGTTTGTGACGCGAGTCTTGGCATTTATTTGATACAAAATTAATTACACAACATCCAAGACTAATGGCCACCTTTATGGTAAGTCCTGTCTGTCTTAATAAATCACCGATTAATTAGAGAGAAAAAATAAAATAATAATTATATATCTAGATTTTCAGTGACATAAGATTTATCATATTAGTGTGGCGTGGTAACTCAAGGCGTGGTAACTCAGGTGTGGCGTGATAACTCAGGTGTGGCGTGGTAACTCAAGGCGTGGTAACTCAGGTGTGGCGTGGTAACTCAGGTGTGGTGTGGTAACTCAAGGTGTGGTAACTCAGGTATGGCGTGGTAGCTCAAGGTGTGGTGGCGTGATACTCAGGTGTGGTGTGTAACTCAGATGGCGTGGTAACTCAAGGCGTGGTAACTCAGGTGTGGCGTAGTAACTCAAGGTGTGGTAACTCAGGTGTGGCGCAGTAACTCAAAGTGTGGTAACCAGGTGTGGCGTGATAACTCAAGACGTGGTAACTCAGGTGTAGCGTGGTAACTCAAGGCGTGATAACTCAGGTGTGGTGTGGTAACTCAGGTCTGGTGTGGTAACTCAGGTGTATCATGGTAACTCAGGCGTGGCATGGTAACTCAAGGTGTGGTAATTCAGGTGTGGCGTGGTAACTCAAGGTGTGGTAACCCAGGTGTGGCGTAGTAACTCAAAGCGTGGTAAACCAGGTGTGGCGTGGTTACTCACTTGGGTGGAGGAATTGTTTTTTCCCTCAATAGTTGGATAATGAGTTAACATTCCGGCAAATCATTTTAACTACATAATGGCGACTAGTTCAGAAAAATGTATTTAAGTTTCATGAAGAGTTTGTAGACCTATAATGTGTCAGAAAAAAAAGACTCGCTTTAAAATATTTAGTGGTTCATCTTCAACTCAACAGCGCCTTCATCACGAGTGGGTTAAGAGTTTCCAAATGTTTCCCCGGCGAGCATAATTATACGTGACGTAGATGGCATGTGTTAGTAGCTTGTCACCTTGAGGACTCGCTCTAGCTGCTTCTCACCAACGAAGGAGTTTGGATATAAAATTCAAGGTGATATGTCGTCTGCTTTCTGGTGTACAATATTTTCTAAAGAAGTGACGGAGATTAGATCTGTGTGGAGAGGCACTCACGGCCAAACTCTAGTCAAACATTTGTGTGTACATAAGATGCATTATGCTGGATTATCATGGGTGAAATATGAAACACAAAACGTTCAACGAAAGTTGGGAACATGGTTGACAAAAGAGGTGGAGAAGTCCCTCCCTCTCCCCTCCCTCCCCTCTCTAACCAGAGCAAGTTCAATCGGCCATAACTACAGGCAGAAAATAGTTATTATCTCTTTCGACTAGCATCTTGTGATATATCAAGTTGGGTTAGAATGCAGTGCCATTAATCTCAGTTATAGTCTTCACAACTCCCGGAGGCACTTAGAGAGATGACGTACATTCCTATGTTCCTTCTGAAACAACGGGAGACGTTACATATTATAAGCGCTGTTCTCTCTCCCTCTCTTCAGCTACAGTGACGGCCTGGGGGTACTCGACGCACTAGACCTCTCGTCCTGGAGTTGTCAACACGATAACTTTGAGAAGGAGCGATGGAATTTAATCAAATTTGGTACGTTAGTGTGTCATAACAAGACCCCGGGAGAGGTCGATAGTCAGTAACTTATGCCATTACTGTCCAGACGAACATTGTTGTGGGTAGCCAGAGACCTTTACTGGCAACCTCCATTACCATTCACATCCCGTATGGTGCCGCACCCCATGTTCAGTACACCTTGGAGGAAATGCTGACACTGTGACTCACTTGAGAGACCTAGGAGGACTCACCTGGGCACCTTGGACTGAACATGAGTCAAAGGGTGATGCGCAAACGTTAAATGCCGTGTCATGATGGTGTATTTTATTTTAGCAACACGGAAGAAAAAGTTGGATGCACACAACTCAGTCATGCTTGTGAAGTTATTTTGAGATGAGGCAGAGTGGAGGATCTTGGGCGGGGGGCTGAGACGTTTGCATAAGAACACACAGAGTTGTTTGTAACTGAAAGAAGACATTTAGTGTATAATGAGGAGTTAGTGTTATGTACGGCATTAAGTGAGTGGTAGAGGATAGATAAACCTTCCAGCACTACACACACACACACACACACACACACACACACACACACACACACAAGAGAATAATGTAAACAGACTAAGGAGAAAAAGCAACACAGAGGCAATTTTTCAATAAGGATCGGTCCCAAATTTTGTCAGATGGTTTGTAGATGTCGAGAGCTACTGCATGGGTTTCACCGCTGCAGTCTATTGATCGGTGGGGTGAATGGCAGAAGACCAACAGTAGAGCGTGGGCTGTGGAAGCTATACTGCTGATCCCTGAGTAAATGATAATTTTCTAGCAATATGATTATTAATTATTGTTTCGATGATTTTTGCTTATTTTTTGCGAGAGGAAAGTTAGTTTTTTATTATATATTGTTGGATTTATCATTCTTATTTAGAGTTGTATGAATGATGCAGATATCTTGGAGGACGAAGAGCGTGAAGAGATTAGACACACACCAGAGCTGGACCAGCTAAACGTGAATTAATTTACGTCTTTTGTTTTAATTTCAAAGAGCGAAACTCAAGGCACCTCCAGATCCACATTAGGAATTATCTGCTCCTCCTCTTGAAGAGTTGAGTTGGCGGCTGAGAAAGTAGGTTGGCCCCTTGAGAATCTGAGACCACTGAACAATAAGGTGAATTGACACGAAGAATGAATGGATGGCTACTGAAGCCTTAAAAACGGGTCAGAATACCTTACTATTGCCTGGGTAGTTTAGTAATGTGAATGAATTTTATGCATACAAATGATTTAGATAACGTATTAGTTGAATTAACGTGACCGCCTGTAGGTTAGTAGATACTGAGTGACTATACAGAGAATAAATTTTTGTAGTAAGATATTATTGGAATCTTTGGTTAGGACTTTCTTTATCCAGACCATGATGATATCAGTGATGTGTTCAGCAGTAAAAGAAAGTTCGCCGGAAAAGAAGGAAAACTAAAGTGATGAAAAAGAGATATCCCGGTACTCGCCCCAGTGTGTATGATCCTATCACTGAAACAATGGTCAAGAGAGCACAGTGGAGAGAACGCTCTGGCATATAAGAATTGGAATGGTTCGTTAAAAAAGTGATCAGTCAGATATGTTCTGTGTCGAGGAACACTGGGAATCCGTGTGGGAGTGTTGACCAGTTATGGAATATTAAGTGAGGTTACAAAGTGCTCCACCTCCACACCAGCTTGGTCAGTGTGGTCCGAATACGTCAACCATTGTGTCTTGTTGGTTTTGAAGTGACCAGACATCCTGAATTAGAGTGAGGGATGTTGTGTATGTTGTTAATTAGAGACTGATGATGGACGCAGGAGGTGACTATAAGTAAAAGTGCGGTGGTCTTGTGGATACAGCACTCGCCTCATATTCTAGGGGTCAATAATTCATACCTAGAACACTCACAATCAACGCAGCTGTGAATGGGTACCTGGCTTTAGTTGAGTAATTAATGACGGTCAAGTGTAGCTAGCACCAATTACGAATATTGAAATAACTGTCTGTATGGTATTACTGATGATTGATAGTATTACGGTGGTGGAAAGGTCCTTTGTATATTAATAATCGGGGGTGGTTAGCGAGGACAACACCAGCTAATGGGAGGAATAGGGCTCTACAGTAGGTCTCCCGGTACTTACTAGCAGAATTTTTAGCTCTCGACGGGTGGAAGAGGAGGGAAGGTGGCCCGGTGTAGTGAGGCAGACAGCAAAAGCCAGTAATTATCCAGGTATCTATGCTAAAGCCTCTCTAAGTTCCGACGGTTGTGCTGCCCTCCCTGGCTGCCTAGATACTGCCTGTAGCATATTACATGGTCACCTGGGAAGTAGTCTTGGCCTCGAGAATTATGAGGGCATCTTGATCTTAGACTCATATGCTTGGTCACCTGGTCACCTTGGATAATCACTTGGTCACTTGGATAACTCACCTGGTAATTTTGGATAGTTCAACTCGTCCCCTTGGATAGCTCACCTGGTTTCCTTGGATAGCTCACCTGGTCACCTTGGAGAGCTCACCTGGTCGCCTTGGATAGCTCACCTGGTAACCTTGGAGAGCTCACCTGGTCACTTTGGATAACTCACCTGGTTACCTTAAGATTCACCTGGGCATTTCGGTATCTAAGGGGACACACTTGATCACCTGAGATAATTATTACCTGAGTATCTTGGAGGTGGACTCGCCTTCTGACGGTGAAGTACATACCTTGGTAATTTGGATGTAATATTGGCCTTGAGAGTATGAGGGTTGGTGCCGTAGACCTCCATGGCGAAGGTCTGGTTAAGACCCCCGTCAAACCCAGGCTCACACTCCACCGTCAGGCTGTTGGCAGACACGTTGTGTAGTGAACAGTTGGTGGGCGACTCCGGCTGGGCTGTGGTAACAAGAGGGAGGCAAGGGAAAGAAGTGTGAGCATCTTGGTAATGTTTGTAATATTTCTCTCTCTCTCTCTCTCTCTCTCTCTCTCTCTCTCTCTCTCTCTCTCTCTCTCTCAGGTTTCATTTCATAATGGTAATAATAGTGGTAGATGATCAAACCATTATAATAGTAATAGTTGTGGTAGATGATCAAACCATTATAATAGTAGTAGTTGTGGTAGATGATCAAACCATTATAATAGTAATAGTTGTGGTAGATGATCAAACCATTATAATAGTAATAGTTGTGGTAGATGATCAAACCATTATAATAGTAATAGTTGTGGTAGATGATCAAACCATTATAATAGTTGTAGTTGTGGTAGATGGTCACAGACATTTACAACACATATTAACCTACTCACTGTATGGTATAGCAGATATACTTACTAGCTGGTATAATATGGAAGACACAAGGTACCGCCTGCCGGCCCACCATGTTCTCTGACGAACACAGCAAGGTACCGTAGTCGAGGTCTGACATCGGGGTGTATACCACTACGGTACGGCCTCCAAGGCTCTCTGTGAACCTCTCCCGCGGCACCTCCAGGCTCTCTGCGGTGTTGTTGAACGTCCAGAAGAACCTCGTTACCTACAGCACCCAAGAATTAAGGCGGTGAATAATGGTGAACTCTGATAAAAAGGGAAACTGTATTGTGTGTTGGACTGCGGGGAGGTAAACATGAGTGTCTGTCTTCTGAAAGGCAATAAAACTAACAAATTATCTATATGCAAGCCACTACCTAACACACCATGAATAACAACTAGAAAAACCTTTGTTGATAAGAGCTGTAAAATGTAGGCGGAGGGAGAGATTTGACAGGGCAAGAAATTTCATAAATAAGAGTTCAGGGAATAAAAGAAACGAATGATGGTAAATTTCAACGAAAGAAAACCTACACAGTATGAGAATACATTACTGTTGATGTGATACACTCATCACCACAACAACACAGGAGGTATAGTTCTCAGTGTGGTGGTGTTGCTGTGGTACACTCATCACCGCAACAACACAGGAGGTATAGTTCTCAGTGTGGTGGTGTTGCTGTGTATGCGGGTGTTTGGTGTTGAGGTATATATATATATATAGAGAGAGAGAGAGAGGGAGGGAGGGAGAGAGAGAGAGAGAGAGCAGGTGTGGGGGGTTGGCAGGTATATATAGCAGGTGGGGGGGTTGGCAGGTATATATAGCAGGTGTGGGGGGTTGGCAGGTATATATAGCAGTGTGGGGTTGGCAGGTACATATAGCAGGTGTGGGGGGTGGCATAAATTGCAGGTGTGGAGGTTTGGCAGGTATATATAGCGGGTGTGTGGGTGTTTACAGGTATTATAGCTGGTGTGTGGGGGTTGACGGGTATATAGCTGGTTTGTGGATGTTGGCAGGTATATATAGCGGGTGTGTGGGGGTTGACAGGTATATACAGTGGGTGTGTGGGTGGTGGCAGGTATATATAGCTGGTGTGTGGGGGTTGGCAAGTATATATAGCAGGTGTGTGAGGGGTTGGCAAGTATATATAGCAGGTGTGTGGGAGGTTGGGAGGTATATATACAGGTAACAGCGGTGGTAGAAATACTTACCTGAGGCACAGCGTCCACTTGGCACGTTACTTGGGCTTTTTCTAGTTTTGAGACGCCGTACACAGTCACCTGCCCGGGGCGACATAGTGGCACGTCTGTCAAAGGCGAAGTTCAGGTGTGGTTGGCTTACGGTCGGACTTACACGACATATATGGGCCTTAGTTATAATGAATAAATGAGAAGAGAAATTATCATGAAATATACACATAAGAGTGGAGGTAGACACTAGACAGTAATGGAGGTAAAGAGGTAGACAGTAATGGAGGTAGACACTAGACAGTAATGGAGGTAGACACTAGACAGTAATGGAGGTAGACACTAGACAGTAATGGAGGTAGACACTAGACAGTAATGGAGGTAGAGAGGTAGACAGTAGTGGAGGTAGAGAGGTAGACAGTAGTGGAGGTAGACAGTAGTGGAGGTAGAGAGGTAGACAGTAGTAGATGTAGACAGTAGTGGAGGTTGAGAGGTAGACACTAGACAGTAGACAGTGGAGGAGGTAGACACTAGACAGTAATGGAGGTAGAGAGGTAGACAGTAGTGGAGGTAGAGAGGTAGACAGTAGTAGATGTAGACAGTAGTGGAGGTTGAGAGGTAGACACTAGACAGTAATGGAGGTAGAGAGGTAGACAGTAGTGGAGGTAGAGAGGTAGACAGGAGTAGATGTAGACAGTAGTGGAGGTTGAGAGACACTAGACAGTAATGAAGGTAGAGAGGTAGACAGTAGTGGAGGTAGAGAGATAGACAGTAGTGGAGGTAGAGAGGTAGACAGTAGTAGAGGTAGAGAGGTAGACAGTAGTAGAGGTAAAGAGGTAGACAGTAGTAGATGTAGACAGTAGTGGAGGCAGAGAGGTAAACAGTAATAGAAGTAGTGAGGTAGACAGCAGTAGAGGTAGCCAGTAATGGAGGTAGAGAAGTAGACAGTAATAGAAGTAGTGAGGTAGACAGCAGTAGAGGTAGACAGTAATGGAGGTAGAGAGGCAGACAGTAATGGAGGTAGAGAGGTAGACAGTACAGGGGAGGCTTCCTTACACTGCACAGCTAAAGATATAGGCGGTGAGCTGGAATCGCCCTCCACGTTGCTAGCTTGACATGTATAATGCCCCGCGTGGCTTCTCGTCACCTCCTGCACCACCAGACTCCGGTTAGTAACGAGGACGCCTCCTTCTCGCTCATCTCTCACCACCACGCCCTGGCAAAAGCAACATCACCTCCCTGAGACATCCACTCGCGAAAATATGACCCTCAATTTGAACACGTATATTACCATTATACTCTTGACAAGACACGACCATCACCATACTCTCACAGACATGTAAACATATGTGTACTGTACGTGCGTGTATGTGGGAGAATGTTTGTATTGTAGAGGTATGTGAGTAATGGGTACTTACATTGTGCTTCCAGACAACCTTGTAAGCGGGTGGGTTGGCTTGCACCAAACACTCGAAATACACGTCATCACCCTCCCGGATGTTCTTAGGATTGATCGATGCTCCCAAAACGGCTCTAGCTGATGGCGCGTCTGTTGGAGGAAGAGGTCAGGACGGTGGTGATGATGGTGACGATGATAGTGATGATGGTGTTGGTGGTGATGGTGTTAGTGATGATGGTAATGGTGTTTGGTGGTGATGGTGTTAATGATGGTGGTGATGGTGTTAGTGATGATGGTAATGGTGTTTGGTGGTGATGGTGTTAATGATGGTGGTGATGGTGTTAGTGATGATGGTAATGGTGTTTGGCGGTGATGGTGTTAGTGATGGTGGTGATGGTGTTAGTGATGATGGTAATGGTGTTTGGCGGTGATGGTGTTAGTGATGATGGTGATGATGATATGATGATAGTGATAGTTGAGATGATGATGATGATGTTGATGATGATGGTGTTAGTGGTGGTATTAGTGATGGTGAAGATGGTGGCAATGATGGTGATGGTGACAGTGAGACCTCCCTGAAACTATTGATGGTGTTGTTATGGAAACAATTCCCGATATTTTATGTTATAATATTCACAACTTTTCTCATTCAGCTCTGCAACATGAAAGCGAAATCCGTAATGTATCGGTATTTTTGTTCATTTACGGCCCCTGACAATGGAACTTTCCTATTTAAGTTTACTGGGCGTTAAGACATTTATTGATAGTTTATGTGGGTATTGTGATGGTGGGTTATAGTAAACACTGTACTGTAGTGTAATAATAACGGAGGTCATGTTGGGGCACCATCCTCACTACCCACTCCCAGGTACTCCCACACCTCCACAACGTTCTACTTAAACTCGTAAGTAAGGACCTACACCTCCCATAAGTGTCTCCAGCCTCTCAGAAGTAAACAGTTTTACCACTTTTTATATAAACTGTTACTCCTTTGGCTCAGTTTAGAGTCTTAACATACCTAGTTTTATTTTACTAAATAACCTAACTTGGTATAATAGGAGCTACAGCCCACACTGTTGATATATATATATATATATATATATATATATATATATATATATATATATATATATATATATATATATATATATATATATATATATATATATATATGTGTGTGTGTGTGTGTGTGTGTGTGTGTGTGTGCGCGTGATTGTGTGTGTGTGCACACCTGATGTAACCTTCAGTAGATGTCAACACCTGGTAGTTTGTCTTGCCTACTGTAATATTAAGATGAGGCTTGCCTGCTGTTAACATTAGGCAATCTTCCACAATATGCGCATATCGTGTCGACCCCCAGGTTATGTTATATTAATATCACACAGTGTTCTGTACAGTGGTATGCATACACTGATGTACCATCATATCCGGTACAGCGGTATGTGTACCAGTTGTACCATTGTCTCCGGTACAGCGGTATGTGTACCAGTTGTACCATTATCTCCAGTACAGTGATAAGCATACATAGTTGTACCATCATCTCCAGCACAGTGATATGTACGAGTAAACACAGTATACCATCATACAGTATTCTCATAGAGTTCTCAACACTAAACTTTATCTGAATATTTCATCGCTATACGACTCAGATGTTGACCTAAGCCAAATGGGGTCGGCTCATAACCTTGTTGCTTATCAGACGGCCGTAATTCCTTTGGTAATGGCCGTAAACCCTTCAGTATCACCAGATTTAAGAGAAAATAAAGATCTCTAAATATGCATTAATTAAGACAATGGGACATAGGAAAGAGAAAATGATCCCTTACTGGAGAACCCCGGACGAAGTTGAAGGTGATGTGGTCTAGTCTACACCATTTGTTGGGTAAAAGTGTGGTTAATCTTCTCCTCCTCCTTATCCTCACCCTCTTCCTGTATCACTAACTCTTCCTCCTCCTCCTTATCCTCATCCTCTTCTTGTATCACTAACTCTTCCTCCTCCTCCTTATCCTCACCCTCTTCCTGTATCACTAACTCTTCCTCCTCCTCCTCCTTATCCTCATCCTCTTCCTGTATCACTAATTCTTCCTCCTCCTCCTTATCCTCATCCTCTTCTTGTATCACTAACTCTTCCTCCTCCTCCTTATCCTCATCCTCTTCTTGTATCACTAACTCTTCCTCCTCCTCCTTATCCTCATCCCTCTTCTTGTATCACTAACTCTTCCTCCTCCTCCTTATCCTCATCCTCTTCTTGTATCACTAACTCTTCCTCCTCCTCCCTTATCCTCACCCTCTTCTGTATCACTAACTCTTCCTCCTCCTCCTCCTTATCCTCATCCTCTTCCTGTATCACTAATTCTTCCTCCTCCTCCTTATCATCATCCTCTTCTTGTATCACTAACTCTTCCTCCTCCTCCTTATCCTCATCCTCTTCTTGTATCACTAACTCCTCCTCCTCCTCCTTATCCTCACCCTCTTCTTGTATCACTAACTCTTCCTCCTCCTCCTTATCCTCATCCTCTTCCTGTATCACTAACTCTTCCTCCTCCTCCTTATCCTCATCATCTTCCTGTATCACTAACTCTTCCTCCTCCTCCTTATCATCATCCTCTTCTTGTATCACTAACTCTTCCTCCTCCTCCTTATCCTCATCCTCTTCCTGTATCACTAACTCTTCCTCCTCCTCCTTATCCTCATCCTCTTCTTGTATCACTAACTCTTCCTCCTCCTCCTTATCCTCATCCTCTTCTTGTATCACTAACTCTTCCTCCTCCTCCTCCTTATCCTCACCCTCTTCTTGTATCACTAACTCTTCCTCCTCCTCCTTATCCTCATCCTCTTCCTGTATCACTAACTCTTCCTCCTCCTCCTTATCCTCATCCTCTTCTTGTATCACTAACTCTTCCTCCTCCTCCTTATCCTCATCCTCTATCACTAACTCTTTCTCCTCCTGCCTCACCAATTCCTTCTCCTCCTCCTCTTCCTTCTCCTGCATCAATAACAAATGCTGTGTATCTGTACGCCTCCTCAGCTCTCTCACTCCGCGTCTAGGTGCCACGCGAAGCTCGAACCCTAAGGATATGAATTCCATAAGGAAGATGCCTAGTGGTTGTTTC
Source organism: Homarus americanus (assembly GCF_018991925.1). Taxonomy (NCBI): domain Eukaryota; kingdom Metazoa; phylum Arthropoda; class Malacostraca; order Decapoda; family Nephropidae; genus Homarus; species Homarus americanus. Next base: position 3,661,420 of record NW_024719665.1, on the reverse strand, counting down.
GTTTACTTGCTCTTCCAGACGACATATTTGACACAGTGTGAGCGAGGAAGTTCAAATTTGTAGATAATAATGACCGATTTTTTTATTAATTTTCTCCCTTTATGTTTATCTTTCTTGCTTGACTGTCCAGATAATGCCTCCGGCACTTCTGAGCTTGGTAGCTGAAGTGTGACAAATAAACCAACCATGAAGTTACTAACGCTCTTCTTTGGTGACCTGAACTGTGCAAATATTTCTCATATTAGTTCCTGGCATGGAGAGGGGAGGGGAGGGGAGGGGAGAGGAGGGGAAGAGAGGGGAGGTATACACAGAACGCGCCCCCTAGTTGTCATGGTACACTAACTAAATCACTTCATAGCCGTCATGGTATTCCCAACCAGTCATAAACAACAGATGATATATCAACGAAATCATACTAAGCTTTAGTGTTTCCTCTTAAAGCTGAACGTTCCACACACTCACAAGGTTCACCAGTAAGGCTCCATCTCTTCACGCTTCTCTCTATAAAAAAAAACTTTGAAATCGCTTCTTGGTGAAAGGGAGGGTGGAACATCACACCATTTTCTGTTGATCTGATGAGTATTTTGTGATGATAAATGATTATAGTTAAAGTATGAAGTCTGTAGATTGTCACACGTCAGATAGTGAAAACCTCTCTGGTATAACACTACATCTTACAGCATTCCAGATTATGATACTTTTAGTTAGTTTAGTTTAAGTAGGGATGGATTAGGTTAGCGTAAGTTATAATACGTTATATTGGGTTAAGGTAATTCAGTTTATATAGGGTTAGGTTAAGTAGGGTAAGGTTATTTAAGTTAGGTTTAAGTTAGGGTTAGGTTAGTTTAAACTCGGTTAAGTCAAGTTAGCTTAGTTGAAATATGGCTAAGTTAAGTGGGGTTGCGTTAGGTTGATTTCAGGTAACTTTGATATAAATGAAGTTAGGCCATTCTAAGTTATGATAGATTAAGTAGGGTTTGGTTAAGTTATTTTAAGTTAATATAGGTTAATTAGTGTTGGGTAAGGTTAGCATTAGTTAGGATAGGTTAAGAAGGGTTTGGTTAGAAGATGATATTGGTTGGGTTATAATACACTCAAGTTACCAGGTCACGTTAGGCTGAGGTGATCAATGGGACGCTACGTAACTTGTTGGCAACTCACAGTAAACGCTAAGTTTCCAGGTGTCCTCGATAACTGCTGTGGGCAGGTTGTGGTTCTCGGCCCGACAAGCCAGGAGCCTCCCATCATCAGAAGCATTGGGAGTGAGGCGAACCATGGAGCTGGATACGTTACCCCCGTGGGAGGTCTGTGAGAGAGAGAGAGAGAGAGAGAGAGAGAGAGAGAGAGAGAGAGAGAGAGAGAGAGAGAGAGAGATGCAATTAACAATACTTATCACTTCATAAAACTTGAACTAATAGTCCAAAAATACATACGATTATCTTTTTCTATCTATTTATCTTTACTCCCGTTCTATTATGCTATCCAAGGTGGTAGTGAGTGTAGTGGCTAGACAGGCTTATACTGTCTACCGCCGTAAACGTTATCTAACATTGAACAAAACGGTGAAGGTCGTTTACTGTAGTCCTTGAAATAAGTAAATTGTTGTCGTGTTTTGGACGAAATAGCTTCACTTAACCTCTAGCGTTACCCTTATACGAGCAGAGAGATACGCTCGATGACGTTGATCACTCTCAACGGTGAAAAATTTACCAGCGATCGATCTGAAGTGTGGAGGCTGGCGAGCGGGGAGTGGCCTTCTGTGATAAGCCTCCACAGTCTTCACCTTTGATCTTTTGAACATAACCATTATTATCCTTTCTACTTACCTTGGCAAGAGGACTTACAGACGAGGAGAGCAAACAGAAGGAACAGACAGGGGTAGAAAGACAAGACAGACAGGAGAACAGACATACACACAGTCGAACGAAAAAGATGAACAAACTTACCGACATACACACAACACAGATACAGTAAGGGAGGTACTCACAGTATCGTCAGCGGCAGGCACCCTGGACGACCCCCACCACCAGGTTAGGACAGCAGGTGGCCGGGAGCCCCTGGAGGAGCACAACACCTCGTAGGTCCTGGAAGCTGAGAGCGGCTCCCTGGGATGGTGGATGATCACGTCCAATGGCCGTACTGTTTGATACACCAAGGCAACTAACTGGTTTAGCTGACACATCATCGCCATCTCTTATGACCGAATTATGGGACTTAATCTTATTTTTCTCCCTCATTTTAATGACAAGTTAAAAACCCGAGTTATTCCCAAGGTTAAATTAAATGTTGACTAACCTAACCAATCCTAGCGTTAATTCAGCTTTAAATATGACTCGTGTATTTCCATAAAAAGCTTTTGTGGTTCATTAGTGCATTCAATAACCATCTGACCCTCAGTGCTTATACGAGTTGCAACCACCACGCAGATAAAAAAAAGCAACTGTAAAGATTTTATAGATTGAAGAGCTGAGAAGAGAGAAAAGGCTGAAATATTTAAAGGAAGAAACTTGGTGGTATATAGACTGAGGATTAAAGCGGGAGAGACTGAAGAAGAATGGGAGCAGAAGAATGCACGACTTAACGATGGGATGGAAGGTTGGCTGCTCTATTTAAGACGAGAAGTGAGAGTTTAAAGTACATAATAATGAATGAAGGCAAATCTTACGGCGTTGTGTTAAATTAGCGTCCATTTGACCAGTCACGTGGTAAAGTTAGGGCAGGTCAAGCCAAGTTAGAATAGCTTAAGTTAGATTAGTGGGTACGGTCTTGTTAGGCGCAAGTTAACCTAACCTAACCATGAAAATAGAAACCAATTCAGACTGGAGCCTAGTTGGGACTGGGACATAATTGGACTAAACTTTAAGGTAAATTAATGATCAGGTTAAATTAGGATGGAGATTACTTTAGATTATGATTGGTAAGGTTAGTTTAGGTTATGACATGTAAGGTCACTTTAGGTTATGACATGTAAGGTCACTTTAGGTCATGGCATGTAAGGTCACTTTAGATTATGACATGTAAGGTTAGTTTAGGTCATGGCATGTAAGGTCACTTTAGGTTATGACATGTAAGGTCACTTTAGATTATGACATGTAAGGTCACTTTAGGTTATGACATGTAAGGTCACTTTAGGTTATGACATGTAAGGTTACTTTAGGTTATGACATGTAAGGTTACTTTAGATTATGACATGTAAGGTCACTTTAGGTCATGGCATGTAAGGTCACTTTAGATTATGACATGTAAGGTTACTTTGGGTTATGACATGTAAGGTTACTTTGGGTTATGACATGTAAGGTTACTTTAGGTTATGGCATGTAAGGTTACTTTAGGTTATGGCATGTAAGGTCACTTTAGGTTATGACATGTAAGGTTACTTTAGGTTATGACATGTAAGGTCACTTTAGGTTATGACATGTAAGGTTACTTTAGGTTATGACATGTAAGGTTACTTTAGGTTATGGCATGTAAGGTCACTTTAGGTTATGACATGTAAGGTCACTTTAGATTATGACATGTAAGGTCACTTTAGGTTATGACATGCAAGGTCACTTTAGATTATGACATGTAAGGTTACTTTAGGTTGACACACGACTTGACTGTTCTCTTGGCTTATAAATTCCACAAATCACATGTAATGTCTACTTGTTCCTGGTACAGATTCGGTGTCTGGCCAGGAAACCCACTACTTTAATGATGACCTTTGCGATAGAGACGCGGAAGAGGTCGTGTGAATGTTATTTACTCCGTGCCCAAGGGAGTGATGACCATTATATCATTGCTCATTGTCTAATTAACTGGGCTGGTGCAGTATATACAGTATAATGTTAAATGTCGTAAGTTTACATTTATACACTTGTTATTGTCTATATATTTAACAGAGGCTAATACAGGTTAATTTTGGTTATTATATGTGATTCTATACTTTAGGGTATTATACGGTATTTAATATTACTTGAGGTTAAGTTAGATTGGATAAGAAACTAGGTAAGTCTAAGTTAGGTTAGGTTAGGAACTAGATGACTCAGGTTAGGCTAGGTTAGGTTATGCTGTTGATGTGACTCACAGTTCATGTCTATGGTAACGGTCGTTGATATCGCCGAAGACACCTGGTTGTTAGAGGCCCGGCAGGTAAGCTGGGCTCGAAGTAATGATCTTGTTACTCCACTCACCGTCAGGTCATTGCTTGTCTCATCAGCCTCCCGACTTTCTACATCATCATCAATCACCTGGTCGTTCAGTAGCCAGATAACAGATGGCGCTGGTCGACCTACACCACAGAAAGGGGAATTTTCTTCATAGCACCACAATGTTTTGCGGATCTCTTGAAGTTTATCAGCCTGTTTATTTCATCATGAGATTAACCATCCTAAAACTAACCTAACCCATCATACTTTCACCTAACCTAACCTATCATACCTTCACCTAACCTAACCTAACCTATCATACCTTCACCTAACCTAACCTAACTTCACAGGTAGCGTTAGAATGGTTAATCATCAGGTGAAATAAACTGGGGCTGATCTTTCGCTGATCCTATATTTTATTAATAGAAGCATAAAACGATCAAAAGGTTAAATTGCCTCTATAAACTGCTACAACAACATGTTATCACTAAAGCTCTAAGGCTGTGAACTTATTATAAATGTGGTAAATTTTCAGTAAAGGTTTGTGTTATGCAATAGACTGTGGCTATCTCAAACAGCATATGCATGACTCGACCACACAAACCGAGTACTGTATGTGTAAGCATTCTAGTGACATCTGGTTGAGTGTGGCTCGTGAAATATAACTCACAATATTTACAACTCTTACGTGTTTTGTGTTTAGGTCGTTTCCATGGTTACCAGTGACTGTGTTACCAGATGTATGGGAACTTCAAACTCCCTCAGTTTTTATGGGTAAGATTTATCACCTCACGCGCCACTCTCTACTTCAGCAAACATTGGTTACCATAATGGAGGTTAAATAATTCCTCTCTATGTTTATCTTCAACTATATTATCCTCTTTGATCCTATGTATTACAAGTACTATACAAAAATATACGTAATAAACCATTTAAAACTGTAAGCCTTTTAACGCATACACACACACGTCCACCCCTCCCTTCACGCCACTGCTTATAAATAGTTTAGAACTTTAGACATACGAGTACTATCGGAGTAATGTAATATAAACTTCTCATACAAGTTATCACGGTGTTGGCTATCATAATGTATATATGTTGTTATTCTCAAAGCGTGTGTGAATAAGGGTCACACTCACCACCATGGGCTAAACTTAACACCATGGGCTACACTTACCATCATGGGCTACACTCACCACCATGGGCTACACTCACCACCATGGGCTACACTCACCACCATGGGCTACACTCACCACCATGGGCTACACTCACCACCATGGGCCAAACTTATCACTATGGGTTACACTAGCTACCATGGGCTATACACCTACCACCATGGGCCACACAGGACAGGTGAAGATCGTTACCCTCGTTAATTGGACCCACATAATTTCGGACCTCTGCCCCGCTCTCCTCTACCAACACAAGTCGTCGCGGCGGTACTGTGGGAGATAATGGTGAGAGATAATGGTGAGGGAGACACTGGTGTTAATGGTGAGAGAGGTAATGGTGAGAGGTAATGGTGAGAGATAATGGTGAGGGAGGCAATGGTGTTAATGGTGAGAGAGGTAATGGTGAGAGGTAATGGTGAGAGATAATGGTCAGGGAGGCAATGATGTTAATGGTGAGAGATAATGGTGAGAGGAAATGGTGAGAGAATGGTGAGGGAGGCACTGGTGTTAATGGTGAGAGAGATAATGGTGAGAGGTAATGGTGAGAGATAATGGTGTAATGGTAAAGGAGATACTGGTGAGAGGTAATGGTGAGAGAGAATGATGAGGGAAACACTGGTGTTAATGGTGAGGGAGATAATGGTGAGAGATAATGGTGTTACTGGTAAAGGAGATAATGGTGAGAAGTAATGGTGAGAGATATTGGTGAGGGAGACAATGGTGTAAATGATAAGGGAGAAAATAGCGAGGGAGATAATGGTGAGTTATAATGGTGTGGGTAAGAGACAAGGTAGGATATAATGGTGCTAGTGGTGAGAGAAACAATGGCGCAAACAGAGAGACGAGTTACCTTCATAAACACACACAATCTCACCACCACTATGGTCATACACTATACGGAACATGCAACTCTCATGACTCCTTGTGGCGCAGACACACACACACACACACACGGGCGTACGGTGTATATTTATATAAAGTGTGAGTAGCTACAGTATGAGTGAGTGTATATGAGGGAAGTTTATAATATTTCTATACAATACGAGTAACTACAGCATCAGTGAGGGAAACTGACTCTGAAGTATGGACTGTTCCCCACGTCCCACACTCTTGAGTCAGCAGCCAATCAAATAACTTGAAATTGGCACTCCATCCACATCTCTGCCCAATCAGATTTAGTCTGCCCGGTATAGACTTGCACTGTAATCTCAGTGAACTTGTCACTGTTATCTTTGACAATATGAAGTTTTTCAGGATAACTTTCATTGCGGAAGTATTGGCTCTGTTGCTATTTAGGTGATAGATGAAAGCGTGGAAACGATTAACAGAATCTGATGTGTGGGGGCTGGAGAAGGGGTGTTGAATGTAGCGAGGGATCCCTTTATTGTGAGAGTGAGTCGCTTAGGGCTGGCTGTTGACTCTTTAGTGCAGCCAGGGCTTTACATTTCCAAATACACAGGGTTGTAATGAGGCCGGCACTACACCCGACCGCCTTCACTTCCCCAACTGTATATTAGGTAACCCATCACGGTTGAGAATACCGAGGTGGCCCGGGCTGGAATCACTGACCCTTAGGATAGGAAGTGATCGCTACATCCGCTTAGCCGCCTCACCCCGTATAATTCCGTTGAATAAAACATGTCTCTCTGAGTTGCATCGTTGCAGAAACTTAAGGTTGGTCAGTTGCTGTGCATCAGTTAGTGTTCTTTTCAATATTTACACAAAGAAGGTATTAAGAACAAAATACACGTCGTCATGTTTTACGTAAAGCGTAACAAATAGTAATTAGTTTAGCATAATGAAGCGAGAGTGAGTATGTTACCTGGAGGAATGTGTTATAGTACAGAGGGACACTTACCCACCTCCAATATTGTTGTTACTGTAGCATCTTCTTCAACAATTAACATAAAGGTAACAAGGCAATTATAACTCACGTCACTTTTCTCCCAAGTTATAATTGGACTATCAGGGAAGGTCTACTGCCCTGAACTTTGTCTACACACAAACCGGAAAGACCTTAATAGTTGTATCTTAAATGATAAATGATGGTGACAGTCTCGCTAGTCTCGCCTATTGTACATAACCCTTACTGTAAGTCCGCTGCTTATGTTCGTGTAGAGAGCGACATGGAGATCATGAAACAGCAAAACAATCCACGCACATACCTGAATGATTAACACACACACACACACACACATACATACATACATACATACATCCTACTATGATTCAGTTCACTATACCGACGACAGTGAGGTTGATGCGGGTGTTCCTGGTAGGCGCCCGCTGAAAGTCGACGCGACACTTGTAGAGGCCAGCATCTTCCCTTGAGAGACCCTGCAGTAGTAGATGGGAGGGAGCGGAGCCAGCGTTGAAGAAGGCTCGGGACCCCAACAGCTCAGCATCCCACCAGTGCTTAGGTTGTCCTCCCAGAAGCTCCCGCACGTCGTAACTGTCTTGTAACAACAATTATATAATGAGTACATATCCGCTGTCTTGTTTAAATTGGATTTTTATTTTATTTTTTAACAAAGACTGAATGGGATGTGAAGATAACCTTTACAAAACTTCTGAACATTAATCGTCAATGTTTTCTGCTGCGTGTACACACACACACACACACACAGTGGATCAGGTTCACCCTCGACTGGATCTCACTTGATAAAATCCATAACAATGGACAACTTTCAGAGAGACAGAATAAGTTAGGAAGTTTCATTCAATGGACTGGGAAGACTTATAAGAGAGAAGAGAGGAAGTTTTTAAAAGTGTAGGAACTATCAACCAACAGTGGACTGATACAGATTAATGACACTCCCTCTCTCACACAGTCTATCTATCTAGCTAACCATCCATCCATCCATACAGGGTGCCCCATAAGTTCGGTCTCACAGGAAAGTAGTGGAAATTAATGAAGACGTTAGATTACAAACTTAAAAAGATGTATATCACTAAAGCCAGTACATAAAGTATGTTATACAAGTATACAGTTTATATAGACAATGTAGGTATACAAACGATGAAGGTAAACAGTAAATGAATTGCACATGAAAGAAGAAAAAAGACCTGACTTATGGCACACCCTATATATGAAGGAACTGGGGCTAACTCATTGTGCTGTGAATATTAACACAAAACTGTCTAACATTATTAAATTTATTGTATTTAGTTATAATGAGGTGACAGAACTGTTTACCTACCCTTATGAGCAAGCCATTGGTGGGAGGAAGGTGAAACACGGGGAGACTGTACTGTAGTTACTAGCGAAACATCCAATAATTTCCTTCATAACTTAATTAAGACTTTATTTCCCATACTCCGGATTTTCTTTGTCTCTACAATCTGTGTTCACTCCTTGAAGACTTTTTTCCCTTCTTTAGGTCAATTTTCACAACTTTAGTTTTGTTTACACTATTTAGGATTTTCTTCCCTTATGTAGGCTTATTTTTACCTTATTTAGGATTAACTTCTTTTAACATAATAACAACCTGGAAGTGCTTCAATACTTATACGCGTCCTAATGAATCAAGACAAATTTCGACTGAAGTAATTGGTTGCAGCTAGAAGTAACGACTGACCATTGTAGAACTTTTCAGGCTTACAGCTGCTGAAAGAAACCCAAACATTTGCCAGCAAGAATCAGAAAGATGCGTCGGAATCATTCATTCAATCATCCTTAGTAAGAGATCGTCTCTGAAGGTTAAATCAACAAAGTTTCTACCACCAGGATACTCGATGATTTATTGCTCACAGAGAACCGTTCTCAATCAGCAAGTTTTCCTGAGATTTGCACAGCCTTGTTATTGTTGTTGACAATACAAGTAATGACTGCTCGTGTAGAATGGTCTTTCTCAAAGCTAGAAATTCTTTTAAAAAAAATTATGGCGAAGCATCAAGAGTCAGCAGCGATTTTATAGACCAGCACTTCTGTCACCTGAACAAGGTCTTGTCCATCAGTTGAACTTCAGCGAAATCATAGATCAATTTTCTTTAATAGAATATTGATAAGTTTTATGTAAACCTGTCTGAAACTCTTCAGTATTTTTGCTAATATTGATTCACTGACCTTGTACGATGTGAAATATTCATTAACATCAATCATGAAAACAATGAAGTTTTATAATGATAATTTAAAATATTCAACATATAAATCAATCTCAAACTCTGTTTACATTTGCTAACACGGATTTCATAATGCTTTGAAATATAAACTGAACTCCATCTAGCGGAAAATAAATTCATATTGAAAATCCTAACCCTTCCTGCTCATCCATTATATTTGATTAATTAGACAGTGACGCTTAACAGGCTCTTCATATTTTAGCTCCAAATTAACCATAAACGTTGTTAGTTTGGGAGGGGCTCAGGCCTCAGGGGCCCATCAGTAACACTTTGCCGCGGGCCTTTCTACTCCTTGTTGTGTCACTGCGTTTCAGGAAAACTCCGAGTCACTAGTGATCTATTTGGTGGAAAATCCATAAAAACATTATTTTCCTGGGCAATACACAGGTAAGCCTTAAACATGTTACAAAATAAAACAGATACTCGTAAACTAGATACTGGATCTACCTCTCCATTACCTGTAGTTGTTTGTCCCTCCCGCTCACTAGCGAATGCTTCGAATTAATACTTCCGAGTTTTGGGTTCACACCTCAGGGAGAGAGGAGTGGGAAAGCTAAGTGGTAAACGCGAGAGTTGAGCCAACTGTAGTCACCTCAAAAAGTTCGTGTCCTTAGCAATCAGAATGAACGGCTAGAGTGAACCCTGTGAGTCCTTTGGTTCAGTTTCGAGTTTCAATCCATAGATGGAGCTTCTTACAGCTCGAATTACACACACCGCGCCTGGTATAGTTGCCGGGAGTGTCCCAACAGGTGATGCTGATCATGCCCGGCGACTTTATACACAAAAGCATTTACGGGCCTGAATTTCTTTGTTTACCCCGGAACTGGAGTTACAATCTCCGATCGGTATTTTCAAAACAAATATTTGGCAGTGGATATAGCAAGTCGCTATTTCCCGATAGCAAAATTAATAATACATGTTATAATAATTCTTGTTAGACTTGTTTTATCATAGAATAATGAAGAAAATGTTTTGTATATCAACATACTAAAATACGATATTACGTGAAGAGGCTTCAGTGTGTTTCTATTTGTCGCGGAATGGAAGAGATGAGCTTTTGTCTTCTGACAATTTTCCACGTAATTTGTATCAAAATAGAATATTTGTATTGTCCACATTTATGGTACAAATATGTTTTATGACTGAGTAAACTTGCAGATAGACCTTATTAATGTGGTATAGCCGTAGATATCCGTCAGTAATGAAAGCCTACTGTACACTCCGCCTTCTTGTTATGGATAGGACCAAGTTATAGCAAGCCATTCTGCCAAGTATCCAAGAAGTGCCCATGACTCATAGTGAAATAATTTCTAATCCAATCTAAGTTCATCTAACCTAATAAAAAGAGGGTAAAAATTAACAGTGGTATTGCATTTTTTTTCTAAGAAAAAGAATTATGTTCATATGTTTTTTTATCCGATACATTCAGTAGTGTCCTCAAGTATTACTCAAACATAATTCCATCTTCACTAATGACGCTTTAAGTACGTCTAGCAACTATCACGCGCGTCGATCTCGGCTAATTTCTCCTTCTCTTGTGATTGGTTGATTATTTTGTGAACTGAGCGACGATTGGCCAATTAGCTCATGCACTGCCATCTACCTTCGGACAAGAGAACTTTATTTAGTGGGTTAACACAGATTTACAGACTGCTTATGAACCCGTAGTTCAATTTTGAGTATGATAAATTTATGGGACTATAAGGAGTCGGGAAGTTATGGTACTGTATCTCTGCTACTATACGTAACTGATGAGGTGTTTTGAGAATGCGTCCCCATCATCTCAGTGGGCCACATGGGTTCTAGATTAACGTATCAAGTATTTAGTAAATTCAAAGAAAGAGATACAATAGAAGTCTTCTCACAGTGATGAGACAGGTTCATTGAACCCATGAAGCTCCGACACCTGCTTTGAGGTGTTTTGTGAATCACTGTCATGAATCACGACGGTCAGTTCCGTTGTTGTTGTCGTCGCGTTAAGAAGTGTCACAGTGAAGTGTCGCAAAGTGTCATCGCGGATGAGGGAATATAATATCAAGAGGTAAGTGGCTGTCAACACGGGTTGTATTTGTTGAGGTTAATGTGTTAAATATGAGGTTGTACAGTGAGGACGTAGTTGTTGTGGGCCAGAGCTGACACAACCAACTGCTAAAACTATATAACATAACTTTATTCCCCTTCACAAAAAGCTCTTACCAATCATTCCATAAAAAAAAAATGCATTTCACCTAACTTGAAGGAATACATAGACATATTTTTATAGTTCGGGAGTCTTACGTCTTCGCTAACTGAGTAAATTACCTTTACCTCCCGTGTTGACGATCAAGATCACGTTTGTTATATTAATCGGCTGTATGCAAGACCATTTAGCTTGAGATGTTCCTATGGGGACTGCCCACGTTTTCCTTTCAAGAAGCGTAGTGAATTCTCAAGGTGTGAGCAATGCACATGGATATTACTGGAATAATCGTGAGAAGGGGGTGGGCGCCTTAAGCAAGCCCTAGGGTAAATCAATGTTGACTATTAACATTACAATTCCAAATATGTTGTAATGCTTCTAGTCTAGTCGAAAAAAATATTCATACAATAGAATTTTGCTGATGGACAAGGACGGATATGGAGTTTAGAAATTTATTCTCTACCCCCAAAATTTTATACTTTACGTTTGTTTACCAAAAATCAGACCGCCAAATTTGAAACCCATCTGCAGTCGACAACAGCAAATCTCAGCTTATCTCAGTTGTATTTCTGATAGATATATGAGTATTCAATGAGGTTAGTTCAAACCAATATAGAACAGCAAATCGCTTGCTATTGGAATATTTTGCATATTCATGAATCTAGAAATATCCCTTCAGTTTTGTTGATGTCTTTAGGCTTACTCTAATCTAACACTCGCATGTGTGAACTCACGTGCCGCAAATACAGAAGACAATTGATAATTCTATTGATTTAGTATAACTTTAATGTATTTTTATTGCCCATAATTAACATTACAGCATGGGTTGTTTGACGCACTCGAGGAAAATATATCTTTAGTTGTCAATATTTTTATTGGTGATATATGAATCAGATATTATATCCGAAATTAATTAAATATTTCAATACTTATTGCATATTAGCCAAGGTCAGGGTTTAAAAAGTGCTGATGCTGAAGTCTTCACTCTACCTCACACTCACATGTGGACTTATTCATCAGCAGTATACAAGATTTGTACTTTGTACAATACATTATATATGATAATTTTATTGAATGGCATCCTAAATTCGTCCCAAGCCATTTCTTCCCGATGTTACTGGGCTCAAGTCGTTTATCTTGAATGATTGCTCGTTTCTCGACAATCAATGCGACAAGTGTCTATCTATGGCACTCAGAGAGCGGCACTGTAAGTTGCATCTTCGTCCCTTTGGCCTCCATCATCTCCTTGAAATGTTGTTATTGTGATCAGCAGTTCGCAAGTCCCACACAAGCACCATGATTTATACCGCCTAGAAAGAGACCTACGCCCATGGCTTGGGCAAACCTTACCACGAGGATTTCTCAAGAGGAGAGCCCACGTAAAACGATCTTGTGTAAGGCCGAATGTCACTCGGGAAATTTTCTTTATCCAGTGATTTTCTGGATACCAACTTGCGTATATCATTAACCAGTTAATTTTTTTTCTTGCCTTTATGTCTAGGAGAACCCATTTTTTTTCTTACACCATTCAAACTTACTATTGTGAATTTTTGATGACGGCATCACGTTTGTATAGCCAGAAATTAATCAACTTGCTACATAGTAATCGGCATTTAATTATCCGCATAGTGTCGATATTACTATACATTGTTGAAGCGATCCATCAGCCTCGGATAGTTTAATTAAGCGTAGTGCAATGCTTGTTACAGCTATATTTTTGTTTTCATTCATGTAGTTTTACTATTACTGATTAGTAACAAAGGCTAAGCAAAGAATAATACTGACTTTATTGTCATTTCTTGGTCAAATTACCTTACTTTCCCATGGCTTTTTATACCTGCACTCTCTTTGCACACTGTATACCTGCGTTGTCTATATGCAAGCTAAACTGTATACCTGCATACTCTGAAGAGTTGTATCTCTCGTAATTTTTTATGTTGATGGAATAGTGTAATTGCTGTGGTAGTAATGCGCTTAAGGGCCTTAGTTGTTGAGGTGCAGTGGTGACATTATAACACCAATCTGCATTACTCAAGAGAGTTTTATCTCATATTTTTTTAATATTTTTGCAATAGTTGAATTACTAACCTTGTTACGCTCTTAAAAACCTTAGTTGTTGAAGGGCAGTAATAATATTATAACAACAACTTGTATTATTTATATACCTGTATATGGTAAACCAACTGTAAACTTGTCTAAGAATTTTACTTTATCTGTCTGTCTGCCCAATGCTTGTCTTATCGTTTCACAAATGTTTGCATATTTGGAGATTGACTCTACTTATGTAAGTTGCTTTATATTTCGAACATAAACCTCTGGTTGTTGCTGGGCCTCGGGTTGCTATTTACACGTGTCCTGAGCAACTGTATCTGTGACCGCTGGTAATGTTTCTTCAAGATAACGGAATCCTTAATTTTCTCGGGAATACATGTAAGGTTCCACAGCTAAGTATGACACACAAGTGCCAGAGTGTTATGACATGACATGTGGTAAATAAATATCATTGTCAACGGCATAGTAAAGCCTTACAAAATATTTAGGAGTGAAAATAAATTAAGTATTAACTTGTGACGGTAAAAAGTAAATTGCAGAAATCCTGAATTGCTGGAATTGCCATGAGGGTGTGGCCTCGCTGGCCCGCCCCACACCCTTTGTGAAGTTTTGAAACTGAGGGGAGCACAGTAGAGGGGTGAGCGGTCGAGGGGAGCACAGTAGAGGGGTGAGCAGTCGAGGGGAAAAAAGTTTAGGGGAGAGAATGAATAATTTTTTCTCACCCGGAAGGCCGAGACAGAGGTCAGGCAGTGTACAGTAGTATTCAGTAATGAAAACATTGTTCTTCCATTCATCTTGTTTTCTCTCAAATTCTTCCCTTCCTAGACACATACTATCTGGCCTTAGGACAAGAGGTAACTGCTCGAAAAACTTCACACTTCAACCTACAACTTGAACATTGATCCATTCGCTTCTGCTGACAACATCCCACTGGCCGTTAATTGTGGCCTAGAACACTTTATCCTCCACTCTGCACTGATGATGATAACAGCATCCCGCTCAACCCTTCCTGCCAAAGGGCGTCCGAACATAAATAATCCTCCTACAGACAATAGAAACTCAATTGAGACCATTTACAACGCTCACATTACCGCTTAAGACCCTGCTAAACATACTGTTAATAAAACAAAGAAATATTTAATTTTATCTAAAATATAATCCCTTCATTCTGAACCCGACAAATGGCACACCTGTATGGTCTTTATATGAATCATATTACAAAAGTTTATCTGTAGTGGCGGTTGTAATGGGTGGGACACCCAATACAACAGCCACTACAGGACCAGTATTTCCTTTTAAAATTCAGCCCGTGATCCTGGTAACGATATCCCCCAGAGTACATACACTCGATTCTTCACACCTATGAAACCACCTGAACTTTTATGCCCACGCAAGTATTTTTTTGCTCTCCCCAGCGTACACCCAAACAAAGCCGCAGGAACTGATGGTATCACACCTCTCAGCCTCAAAAAATTTAGCAGGGGGGGGGGGGGTATATCGATGTCTCCTCCTCGAGCCTTCTATGATCACAATAGTCTTTGAGCAACATTTATATTTTGTCTCCTTGTAGACAACCAATAAGTCTTTACTTAACTACTCGAAAAAGAAAATCCTGTCCATACAAATAAGTTTCGTAATTCAATGTCTTTTTGGTTGTAAGGTTAGGTTGGGTTTGGGATGTCAGCTAGATCAGTTCTTCGGCATTTGGCAATACCTAAAAAATAGATATCCATCGTTTTACTGTTTACTTTCTCTTTCACACTACAAGCTGGTGGTGATGTGGTTATACTGCTGGTACTGACCCACACTACAAGCTGGTGGTGATGTGGTTATACTGCTGGTACTGACTCACACTACAAGCTGGTGGTGATGTGGTTATACTACTGGTACTGACTCACACTACAAGCTGGTGGTGATGTGGTTATTACTCACTGCTGGTACTGACTCACACTACAAGCTGGTGGTGATGTGGTTATACTACTGGTACTGACTCACACTGCAAGCTGGGTGGTGATAGTTATACTGCTGATACTGACTCACACTACAAGCTGGTGGTGATGTGGTTATACTGCTGGTACTGACTCACACTACAACTGACTCACACTACAAGATGGTGGTGATGTGGTTATACTGCTGGTACTGACTCACACTACAAGCTGGTGGTGATGTGGTTATACTGCTGGTACTGACTCACACTACAAGCTGGTGGTGATGTAGTTATACTGCTGGTACTGACTCACACTACAAGCTGGTGGTGATGTGGTTATACTGCTGGTACTGACTCACACTACAAGCTGGTGGTGATGTGGTTATACTGCTGGTACTGACTCACACTACAAGCTGGTGGTGATGTAGTTATACTGCTGGTTCTGACCCACACCTCAAGCTGGTGGTGATGTGGTTATACTACTGGTACTGAATCACACTACAAGCTGGTGGTGATGTGGTTATACTGCTGGTACTGACTCACACTACAAGCTGGTGGTGATGTGGTTATACTGCTGGTACTGACTCACACTACAAGCTGGTGGTGATGTGGTTATACTGCTGGTACTGACTCACACTACAAGCTGGTGGTGATGTGGTTATACTGCTGGTACTGACTCACACTACAAGCTGGTGGTGATGTGGTTATACTGCTGGTACTGACTCACACTACAAGCTGGTGGTGATGTGGTTATACTGCTGGTACTGACTCACACTACAAGCTGGTGGTGATGTGGTTATACTGCTGGTACTGACTCACACTACAAGCTGGTGGTGACAGTTGCTACTGCTGGTACTGACTCACACTACAAGCTGGTGGTGATGTAAGTTATACTGCTGGTTCTGACCCACTGCCTCAAGCTGGTGGTGATGTGGTTATACTAGGTACTGACTCACACTACAAGCTGGTGGTGATATGATTATACTACTGGTACTGACTCACACTACAAGCTGGTGGTGATATGTTATATCTGATGACTCACACTACGTGTTGGTGATTATTATACTACTGGTACTGACTCACACTACAAGCTGGTGGTGATATGATTATAATACTGGTACTGACTCACACTACAAGCTGGTGGTGATATGGTTATACTACTGGTACTGACTCACACTACAAGCTGGTGGTGATATGATTATACTACTGGTACTGACTCACACTACAAGCTGTTGGTGATATGGTTATACTACTGGTACTGACTCACACTACAAGCTGGTGGTGATATGATTATACTACTGTTACTGACTCACACTACAAGCCGGTGGTGATATGATTATACTACTGGTACTGACTCACACTACAAGCTGTTGGTGATATGGTTATACTACTGGTACTGACTCACACTACAAGCCGGTGGTGATATGATTATACTACTGGTACTGACTCACACTACAAGCTGTTGGTGATATGGTTATACTACTGGTACTGACTCACACTACAAGCCGGTGGTGATATGGTTATACTACTGGTACTGACTCACACTACAAGCTGGTGGTGATATGGTTATACTACTGGTACTGACTCACACTACAAGCTGGTGGTGATGTGGTTATACTACTGGTGGTACTGACTGGATGTGGTTATACTGCTGGTACTGACTCACACCACAAGCTGGTGGTGATGTGGTTATACTGCTGGTACTGACTCACACTACGGCTGGTGGTGATGTGGTTATACTGCTGGTACTGATTCACACTACAAGCTGGTGGTGATGTGGTTATACTGCTGGTACTGACTCACACTACAAGCTGGTGGTGATGTGTTTATACTGCTGGTACTGACTCTCACTACAAGCTGGTGGTGATGTGGTTATACTGCTGGTACTAACTCACATTACAAGCTAGTGGTGATGTGGTTATACTGCTGGTACTGACTCACACTACAAGCTGGTGGTGATGTGGTTATCCTACTGGTACTGACTCTCACTACAAGCTGGTGGTGATGTGGTTATACTGCTGGTTCTGACTCACACTACAAGCTGGTTGTGATGTGGTTATACTGCTGGTACTGACTCGCACTACAAGCTGGTGGTGATATGGTTATACTACTGGTACTGACTCTCACTACAAGCTGGTGGTGATGTGGTTATACTACTGGTACTGACTCGCACTACAAGCCGGTGTTTATTTGGCAGTATAATTACCAGTTAATTAATTAATGAGAAAGAAAATAAGTCCAACTTCTCAAGTGTGCCCAAAAGAATTAAATTCAATTCAATTAAATTAAATTGAAATAAAATAACTGCTATATGTGTTGTATCCATAATTTCTATCTAAGGTTTTATTAGTTCCCGCTTGTGTCTCAGTTGTGAACCCGGAGTAACATATTGTACTGCAAAAGCGTTACTGTGTATAGAATAATGCTGCCAAGTTCTCAAGATCAACTTAGGCCCGTGATGGCTCGACCTGTTTTCATAAGCCACAGAGGTCGAAATAACAGAGTAGAAGAATGTGGCTCAGTAGCGTCACCAGGAGCCCGGGACGGTGAGTCAGACTCTCGCTGTTTGGGATAACTTTCCTCAGATAGGCACTTGGGTCTAATGCATCTTTTATAGCTTGTTTTGGGTGAGTTAAGACCACGTCCAATTGTCTAGGGGCACGTGTATGCAAGTCTGCGGGACGGGAATCAGGATCTTGTGAATATTCTCACTAACAAAAAACATTTATTTTTGTCAACTCAAGATAGATGACATCCACTGACATAAGTGTTTCAACGAGAGGTACATTATAGGGGTGGACAGAGTGGACCAAACAAACCAATCCTGAACTAACATTACTCGGGTAGTTTTGATGACCTTAGGTTATATCCAATGGGTTTGTGTTACTTTCTTTGAGGAAAGAAATGGCTTATCAGTCCTATTGGCGGTACTTTTGTAACATTTTGGTTAGGTTGGCCCTTTCACTCACCAAGAGCCAAACGACTGGCAATCTTAAACCACGGGAGTCTTGGCAAGTTCCTCGCTTTTATGTTCCTTCTTCCATTGTTACCTTCTTTCTTTACAACTGCAATTTCCACCCAACAATTTTACAACAATGTAATTTTTTTTTAAGTACACATTACGTCAAGATTTACTAGGCAGTAAAGACCACGTGTGAGGAGTGCTTACTATACTGTACTGACAATAGCCTTAAAGAGGTCCTCTTTCTCTTGAAAACTCCCGACCAAACAGAAAAGAAAACAAGAGTAATATTACCCACACTGTCGGAGGTTACATCAGGAGAAAGGTCATTGACATCTGTCTGAAAGGAACAATGTCCTTAGCATAAATTATTCAACGGAAATACCTACACTTTTAGTCGTACAAGACAAATGCGGATATTAAGTAAATCGACCGCTAAACCTGCATCAAGAAGTCAGGAGTTAAGGACACAACTTTACAACCAGCATAATTTGACGCCTTCTAGTACAGCTTACTGATGCATTAGGTAAAGGACCAAGTCATAATATGCCCAAGTCAATCCTTAAAGGCCCTAGATCTAACAGTCTTAGTTTTTATACGGTCCTGACCGCTCCTAGTCCTTAGACGCCTTGGTCCTAAGAGACCCAATCCTTATAGGCCCTAGTTCTAACAGCCCTTAGTCCTTATACGCCTAGTTTTAAAAGCCCCCTCTCCTAAAAGATTCTCAATCCTAATTGTTAGGTTAGATTAGGTTAGGTTAAGTTGGGACATATTTGTACTGGAACCAACCTAACCCTAATGTCCGTACCTCACGACATTTCTCACACCCAGATCGTGTTGGACGGGCCACACTGGTTCAAGAGCTACTTGTCACTATAGCGGATATTAAATTCCTGCTGTCACACAACACACAGCTTCTCGTTTACCATAAGGGTAAAATACGTGCACACAAAAGTGTTCGTAATCCCAGAGGAACAAATCCTGTGAGTCAAGCAATAAAACAAATATTGGATAAAACAAAAACAAAACGTACAAAGTTATAACAGTGTAAGACTGTGATAACAGTGTAAGGCCTTGATAACAGTGTAAGACCGTGATAACAGTGTAAGACCGTGATAACAGTGTAAGACTGTGATAACTGTGTAAGACTGTGATAACAGTGTAAGACTGTGATAACAGTGTAAGACTGTGATAACAGTGTAAGACAGGTGATAACAGTGTAAGACCGTGATAACAGTGTAAGACTGTGATAACCATGTAAGACCGTGATAACAGTGTAAGACTGTGATAACAGTGTAAGACTGTGATAACAGTGTAAGACTGTGATAACAGTGTAAGACAGGTGATCACAGTGTAAGACAGGTGATAACAGTGTAAGACTGTGATAACAGTGTAAGACTGTGATAACAGTGTAAGACAGGTGATAACAGTGTAAGACCGTGATAACAGTGTAAGACTGTGATAACAGTGTAAGACTGTGATAACAGTGTAAGACTGTGATAACAGTGTAAGACTGTGATAACAGTGTAAGACAGGTGATAACAGTGTAAGACAGGTGATAACAGTGTAAGACCGTGATAACAGTGTAAGACTGTGATAACAGTGTAAGACCATGATAACAGTGTAAGACCGTGATAACAGTGTAAGGCCGTGATAACAGTGTAAGACTGTGATAACTGTGTAAGACCGTGATAACAGTGTAAGACTGTGATAACAGTGTAAGACCGTGATAACAGTGTAAGACTGTGATAACAGTGTAAAACTGTGATAACAGTGTAAAGCCGTGATAACAGTGTAAGACCGTGATAACAGTGTAAGACCGTGATAACAGTGTAAAACTGTGATAACAGTGTAAGACAGGTGACAACAGTGTAAGACCGTGATAACAGTGTAAGACTGTGATAACAGTGTAAGACCGTGATAACAGTGTAAGACTGTGATAACAGTGTAAGACTGTGATAACAGTATAAGACTGTGATAACCGTATAAGACTGTGATAACCGTGTAAGACTGTGATAACAGTGTTAGACTGTGATAACAATGTGAGACTGTGATAACAGTGTAAGCCTGTGATAAGTGTAAGACTGTGATAACAGTGTAAGGCTGTAATAACAGTGTAAGACTGTGATAACAGTGTAAGACTGTGATAACAGTGTAAGACTGTGATAACAGTGTAAGGCCGTGATAACAGTGTAAGGCCGTGATAACAGTGTAAGACCGTGATAACAGTGTAAGACCGTGATAACAGTGTAAGACCGTGATAACAGTGTAAGACTGTGATAACAGTGTAAGACTGTGATAACAGTGTACGACAGGTGATAACAGTGTAAGACTGTGATAACAGTGTAAGACAGGTGATAACAGTGTAAGACAGGTGATAACAGTGTAAGACAGGTGATAACAGTGTAAGACCGTGATAACAGTGTAAGACCGTGATAACAGTGAACTCTTAAATCACCACTGGTCTCTCTGTGTTTGCGTGTGTAGGCATAATCCACACTGTCCCTAACGGGTTGTCAGGCTATGGAAGCCATCTTCACCTTTAAAATTGGCTTCGTCACTTTGAAATTTTACTCCGTTATTCAAGTAATGGTTTCGTTTATAATGAAACGCTCCCATATGTTACTCATGCAACGTTGACATGAAGATCGGAATGCTTACATCGCTGAGGAACTGTGAACACTGTTAGGTTGTTTTGATCACAACTCGCATTAAAGGTGTCCATCACCTTATATGCCGGGGTCCACTAGTACTGGCTACCATTGGGACTAGGTCCTATTGGGCCTGTGTTGTCTACCGGGAGGTCAAAGCTTCCCCATCTTTCATCATAATCTATCTTGTGCCTTGAATGCTTCTAAATTCCCTGGTATTATCTGCTTTTATGGTAGCTGGTCATTTTGGGGCACAATCTGCCCTAAACGAAGCGTCAGTATATGTTTCTAGTATATCATTACAGTATACAGCCTATGCAGTGATCCAGTCATCATACGTTGGTGTATGCTACTCTGGTTGGTGTGTAAACAGTGTAAGGCGGTCACGGTAGATCATGATGGGTCAAACCATTGACTGGTCAGTTGTGTAACTATTGACTATAACATCTCGCACTTTAGCTTGCTTACAATCTGTATAAACTTGGTACTGCACCTGTAGCTGACGAATGCGTCAATATTTACTGATGCAGGAAGTACCTCGACCTGCTCTTCTGTGTAACGAATGGCGTGACTTACAGGTGCAGGAAGTAGTTGTACTGACCTGTAGATGGGTGTGGTAAGTCCCTCCTTGAACCACAGTACGAGGTTGACAGTGTCACTGGCCACACAGGTCCAGGAAGTAGCTATACTCACCTGTAGATGGGTGTGGTGAGTCCCTCCTTGAACCACAGTACGAGGTAGACAGTGTCACCCGTCTGGACCGACATGTTGCACGGTAGACGCGCTGCCTCACCCGACACTCCCTCCACCTCCTCTACCACATCTGTTAAGGACAAAGATAAACAGTTATATGTGGCATAAACTGAGTTGTTTACACACACACACACACACACACACACACACACACACACACAGACAGTAAGGTAGGGTTTTTACACAACGTTGAATATTACGGTATTTTTTTAAATTAATTTAACTAAAGTCATGTACACTAATTTATGATTTAAGGGAATGGGTTTGAATTATGTCTGAAATAGGTAAATGCTTGGGTAAAACTGACCGTCGGGTTGTATAAATTCCTGATAAACAAGTTTCACATTATATTTATCAGTTGTGTATGGCAGAGAAGCCATACACTGTAATAAGGTGGGTCAAGAAGATGTGTGGGCTAGATGATGACCCCGACCTTCAGATGCCACCACTAGCCTGAGTCAAGAGCGTAACTATGGTGGACCAGTATATCACAGTTAATATAATATACCATTGAGGTTAACTTGTCATATAAAAGTGTTGTCACCGTCATCCACAAACATTCAGGAATGTCTTAAGGTTTCTGCAAGATGAGTTCCCTAAACCTTAGTGTTGAGGGTTGATACCAAAGAATGGTCTTGAGTTCCTTAACCTGGACGAAAAAGATACAGCCAACATTCTTTCATCTCCGGTGGCAGAAGATAAAATATGGGATTCCATACAAAGACTCGTGTCAAAGATGTAATTGAAGTATATGTATTTTCCGACACCCTACAAATAATTCACAAGTCGACCCTCTGCTGGCAAGATCATGGCTCACTCTATTTTCTGGGGTGCCACAAAGAATCTGCTGACTGACCTTCTTCCACATAAAACAACCATCACCGGTGACTATTATGCTGGCCTGATGTGAAAACTGCGCGACGCCATCCAGAAGAAACGTCGGGGGATGCTGACTAAAGGAGTGTGTTCTTGCCTACCACAATATAATGGCCCATAAAACCACGTGTCACACATATATCTATTTTCTTTTGTGGTTTTAAGCAACCCGACCACCTTCCCAAACGCCAAGATCTTCCTCCAAGCGACTATTACTGTACCTCTTTCGAAACCTGAAGACATTCCTCGGGATAATGAGCAGTTGGCAGGAAGAGTATTGAATGAATTGTGGTTTTATCAGTTTTATCATTATTCACAAAGCAGTTCGACCTTATTTATTGATTTAAGCCTCAGTATTATTTTTGTTTGACAATTAACTTTATATTTTATTCATTACGTTTCAGTTCAGGTCCCGTTAACCTCTTCCTGGTTACGAAAGTGACTTAAGTCGATGTACTGTACTGTAACATATCATTATTTTACAAGCAACGGCTGAGTGATAATGGACTACTATATTAATGGTCAAGGGTGAGCAGGTGTCTTATATTTATGGTCAAGGGTGAACAGGTGTCTTATATTTATGGTCAAGGGTGAACAGGTGTCTTATATTAATGGTCAAGGGTGAACAGGTGTCTTATATTAATGGTCAAGGGTGAGCAGGTGTCTTATATTAATGGTCAAGGGTGAACAGGTGTCTTATATTAATGGTCAAGGGTGAGCAGGTGTCTTATATTAATGGTCAAGGGTGAGCAGGTGTCTTATATTAACGGTCAAGGGTGAGCAGGTGTCTTATATTAACGGTCAAGGGTGAGCAGGTGTCTTATATTAACGGTCAAGGGTGAGCAGGTGTCTTATATTAACGGTCAAGGGTGAGCAGGTGTCTTATATTAACAGATATACAATATATAGATCCATCACTTATAACAGATTGTCCCCGAATGTTATGCCCGTGCTGTCAAAAGCCAAAACATTCAGTGAATATGATCTCGTTCCCGACAAAGTAAGCACGACCGTCGTGTTCTAATCATAGAAAATGGAACACCTGACTCATCCCTGAGTGTCCCATTTCTCGACAGATCTACACCACAGGTAAAGAGAGCCGACCCGTCTTCCCTCTTGTAATCATGAAATGAGTTTTCAGGATCAATACTCCATTTATGGTGGTGGCACTCTGTAGGTGGCTCAGGATTGCAGAAGCTAGATAAATCACGAGAGAGAGAGAGAGAGAGAGAGAGAGAGAGAGAGAGAGATAACCGAAGCAAGAAAACGAAGCTAGATGTCAGGGCTGACACGTTCTAGGACGACCACACCATCAGCTCTCTCTACCTCTCTAAACTGGTAATGAGAGATAATCGTTTGTAGATCAAGATCCAGTTTGTAAATCGAGGCAATTATCATGTCTTCCCTCTCAGATGTTCAGCGGCTGAGTGCGTACATTCCTCGCCTATTGTTCTGAAAGTTCGTTGGATCATGCTCGGGGTACCCCCAGTCCACCCAGCTGTGAATGGGTACCTAATTTTACAGTTTGCTGTCACCGCACTGCCCTTAACGGTTCATCGCGCATACAGGACCCACTTTCCTCACTAATTAAGGCGAATGAAGAAGACATAAAACTGAAGCCAAGTGCCCAAGGCGAGCAGCCTGGATAATTAATTTATTGACCCCGAGGTCATTTAGATATACTGTACAATGTCTATACGCCTTAGATGTTTCAGAAGGAGAACATTTTGACTCCGATGAATAAATACAAAATGGTGTCTATCTTGGTAGCTTCCACAGATAGGAAGTAAATACTGACGCCCGTGTTATTTAACATCTTCCCTTGAAGAGGGTCATCGTGTTCAACCCGAATTTTAAACTAAGTGAGTCCTGAGGGACACCGCAGTACAGTACTTAACGGGGTGGTGTGGCGGTAAAATTAATTAATTCCAATAAAATTAATTTACAATATTGGAATTAGTTAATTTTACCGACACCGTTAAGTACTGTACTGCGGTATCCCTCAGGATTCACTTAGTTTAAAATTCGGGTTGAAACACGACGACCCTCTTCAAGGGAAGATGTTAAATAACACGGGCGTTAGGCCTAAAGTTTGGTGCTTTATGTTTGCCAAGATTTTATACAAAGACTAACTGAGCATCAAGAAACTACCTGAGAATCTTTACTTAGAGCATAAAATTTTTATATACTTCTGCCTGAAGCCAAGGCCCATAGAAATATAAAACCCACTTCAACGTTGATGTTCTCCAAGAATTCCTAAGTGGAATAAAAGCAACTTAATACTGGTTCAAAAGACGTCATTAAGGATTCTAACGATCTTTTCAGAGGTGAATGATCAATAATCTTTCAATACACATTTACATGAAGACACACAACAAGGAGTTTAATCTACTTAACTCTTTGGCTGCGGGAGTTTCCCCTAAGCTGAATAAAATCGTCCAGCGGTAGTCAGTATAAAATGATAAGGGGGGGAATCTCGTATGATATTTACCTGAGAAATCCCATTTAAAATTAATGCTAACGCGAAAATAATAGAACAGAGGACTTAAACTATTTACTTCATCTTATGTAAAACGGAATAAATGAATCGGAATAAAATTTAGACAGTCGGAAGGCCACCATCCTGTGGTTCAGGGGCAGAAGATGGTAGACCAGGTAGAGGGTTGAGGACGGAATGATTAGGCAAGGCATACTTATCATAAGCAGTCAAGTATGATGCTATAAGAAATTCTTTAATCTAATCCATCAGTTTTTCATCTAACAAGTTAATAAAATAGTGATATGGGTAAGATCAATATATCTATAGATGTTTTGACAAGAAGGAACTCATGCTAAACAAAACAAAAATTTAATACAATTACATCCTGTAGTTGGATCAGCAAGTCATTAAGGATCGAATGACCTCCTGCACTTACCAAATTGGGGAAATTCTGACCCAAAATATCACTGAGTTGAAAGAAATAGGAACAGAGAGCCGTTAGGAACGTTTTCCTGGTTCCTACTTCCATTCTGGCGAGTCTTTTTGAAAGGCTTTCTACAACTAAACCAGAAAACACAAACATTCTCATTGAAAGCCTGTGCCTTGGGGCAACTTAAAATGTTCACAAAGGAATATTCCACCAAAGGTGCGACAAAAGATTAACTCTGCTCAAAGAACATATTCTTCAGAAAAAAAAAGATTCTGTGATACTATGTAATCATCGTGTTCAATAATTCAGCTTATTCGACGCAACTGGTCGAGAAATTAAAAACTCTAAGAACTTAATAAATTAACAGCCTTGAGTTGTGTTTCTTACGAGTTTTGTTACAAGGAGTTAACTTGTGTCCACTAGACGTATGTAACGATGACTATCCATAGGCCGCATATGATTAACTTTTTACATATTCGAAGGCAGGAATAGATGTTTTTATTTTACGGGGAATAGCCAACTCGGGCACAGGTCATCGACTCACGGCGTCGCCTAGGGGGCGAAAAAATAAGAGTAAAGAGAAATTAAGAATAGAAAAGAAAAAGATTATATTAATCTACACCTCGAAGAAGCCGGAAAATCTTAAATCTTGAACTCTCAGTTCCATGTAAATAATCCTTATAAAAATATATGTTTTATTTATCTGTAATCTTGTTATGTATCTGCTTAAAGTGGAACAAGTTCAGAGCAACCCTTAAAAAAATAATAGCGAGAAAATCAAGATGTCCGCAGACTGCCCAGGAAAAGTCTGTACTGACAACTGGGAAAAGGAAATTGGCTTTTATTCCGTATCTAACGTAGCCTAATATTATTCTCGCGTATATTTATAATCTCGGCTTGGTCAGCAGACTGGGAAGCAACGGCTTCACTGTCTTGACTCAACTGTAACTCGGGACACTAAGAGAGCGTATCCTAGACTAATGTGAAATGAATTTCATTAACTTATTATGTTGTGATGTAAAATATTTTTAGCTGAAATGTCTTTAATTGCATTGCTTCAGATTTTTTGTAATAGAAAATTCCCTCCAATCAACCTCCCGGTGTTGATAGAACTAAATGTCCTGTTCAGGAGAGTTCACTATATATATATATATATATATATATATATATATATATATATATATATATATATATATATATATATATATATATATATATATATATATATATATATATATATATATATATATATATATATATCGATAAAATCACACGGGAAAAGGGAAACAACGGAGCACCTTAGCTTTCGTCTTTATTCAAGACATCTTCAGAGGCAACTGAATTACTAGGACTGAGAGAGAGCTTATGTACACAGGGAAATTATGTAGGTCAGACTGGGAAAGCATTGCAACTCAGAATTAAACAGCACAAGTGCAATATTAGAACAGCATCTGAAAGCCGTGCACTTTTTGTTCATATAAGGAACAATAATCATCCCATAGATTGGGAAAACAGTTTAGAAGTGTATAAATCACCATGTGTCACAGAAAGACTTCTGGTTGAAGCAAGTTTGATTAGAGAAATGAATTCTTTTAACCTTAGTGATGGTCAGTACAAAACTGTGGGTGCGGGTGATCCAGGTATATAAGCTGTTAACACCCAGTTCAACAAAAAACTGAAGTCTCTATTGAGAGGCAAAGCTACTCTCATTAAACATCTTACTTCAACGTCCCCTCCACTGCCATACATGTACGGTGTAATCAAGACCCACAAGCCTAATAACCCAGCAAGACCCATCATTAGCTCAGTTGGGTCAATCTCTTATAAATTATCTAAATGGTTAGTTTCTTTACTAAATCCCTTAGTTGGCAACATTTCTAACTCTAATATTAAGAATAATATGGATCTGGTTGATAAACTCAATAACTTACAAATTAATTATGATTTTAAACTGGTCAGTTTTGATGTAACATCGCTCTTTACAAAGGTCCCAGTTGATGATTTACTGGAGTTCCTCATAGATTCCCTGGATAATATTCCATTGCCCGTCTCGAAAGACAACTACATCGAACTCATCAAACTATGTATTAAGGATTGTAAATTTGAATTCAATGGAGAATATTATGCTCAAAAATTTGGTATGGCAATGGGTAATCCACTCTCACCTGTATTAAGCAACCTATATATGGAATTCTTTGAAAAGAAACTATTAAGTAATATTTTACCACCCTCAGCAGTCTGGTTTAGATATGTTGATGATGTATTATGTCTCTGGCCCATGTAATGAGGACCTAAAGCTTTCCTGCCACAACCCACTAACCTTCTCAATCAAATTCACTGTGGAATTAGAGCAGGGCTTTGTAAGTGCCATTCTAGACTGTGTTACACAGAATAGGTAACTTTTAAGTTCGGTATTTATAAAACCAACGAAAAAATGTTGTTTGCTAGAGCTCATTATTTATTCTGCCCTGCTTAATAAGTCAAACAGTCAGTATTTTCAAGCAATGTTTTACGTGCGCCAGAATTTGCAGTCCGGAATTCATCGATGAGTAATACAAATATATATATAATATTGGCTCAAACCTTAAATACCCTAGATCTTTCATAGACAAATGCTTAAACATTACTAAGAAAACTTTTTATAGAACTGACCCCAAGCCCACCCATGACCATAAGAATATCTTAATATTACCATTTCACATAAATTTTCACACATTCCTGCACAGCTAAAAACCTGGAACGTCAATGTGGCATTTAAAAACTCATGCACTGTTAAACAAATGTTA
This sequence comes from Homarus americanus, assembly GCF_018991925.1. NCBI lineage: Eukaryota > Metazoa > Arthropoda > Malacostraca > Decapoda > Nephropidae > Homarus > Homarus americanus. The sequence goes on along the minus strand of NW_024719665.1, from coordinate 3,632,904 downwards.
ATCAAGAACTCACACCCCAACAACACAATTGGACAGTTTATAAAGTTCCTTGCGAGGAATGTAATATGTTTTTACTTAGGCCAGACAGGTAAAGATCTTTTGGCTAAATTAAACAACACACAAATACGGTGTTAGGACGAGCCGAAGTCTAATGGCTCTGTTTGTTCATTTGAGGGATAACAAGCATTGCATTGACTGGGATATTACCTCCTCAATATTTACCATGTAAATTTCAATTGATAGTACAGACATCATAGAATCTGGTCTTATTAAACATACGCGAAGCATTTCAAGCATGAATTTGAGTAACAGCATGTACAAGCTGGACAATTTTTGTAATTAAGAAGATTTGTGATCAGGTGAGAAGGCCGGGTCACTTGACCATCTGACCTGACCACCAACCGTTGTGTGCTATTTAAAGATTAGTAGGGTCATTACCTAATACCTGACCACTGTGGACCTGGTCTCACCTTCCTCTGTATATATACACCTTGATTTGTATTACTCTCTCTAGTCTGTACTCACCCCTGAAGATGTGAATTACACGAAAGCGCTTGGGAACTTCGTGTTTTCTTCTTTCCTTGTGGTTATCAGCATATACCTAGATCACGCGCACCTACAGTGATTTACTTTTATATATATATATATATATATATGTATATATATATATATATATATATATATATATATATATATATATATATATATATATATATATATATATATATATATAATATATATATAATATATACAGGTCATTTGTTGAAGCCCAGCAATACTATTTTGACGTCAACGTCCACCTTGCTATCTAACAAAACACCTGCACGTAGGACGTATCTATGAAATGTGAGGTCGTCACCACGAGTGGGAAGTCCTCAGGTGTTCCAAGGCTAAACACCTCACTGGTTTACCTCGCAGATAGATATATCGTAGCCAGGCAGTTATTGCTTCTGATGACACACTGACTTATTGTCTGCATTGTTTCCTCTGACACACTGGACACTCACAACCGCTCAACAAAGTGAACAATAAACAGATCGCTGAGACAAGGCCAGTGTGGAGCTGAGACACGGCCAATGTGGAGCTGAGACATGGCCAGTGTGGAGCTGAGACATGACCAGTGTGGAGCTGAGACATGACCAATGTGGAGCTGAGATATGACCAGCTGAGAGATAACATGTTAAATGGAACTCGTGGAGTGGGTAAAAAAATCTTGTTTTCTATGATGAGATCGAGACAGAAGTGTTCTTGTTTTTGTTTTTCAGGGATCAACCGTCTTGACTCTGACTTTTCTTAACCACATCCAATCCACTTGATAACCTTTTCAGGATGGAATGAATGGGTCCAGATACGGTTGATTGTAAGTGAATTAGTAGCTGCTGACGCGAGACAGTGTTACTACTTGTTTCTCTCGTGACGGCTGGTGAGTCTCGTCATCACGAAGAAAAACTGAATTTCCCCTCAAAAAATTGCGTTTCAGCCTTTGAGTAATTTGCTCACGCTATACAACACTGGTGACAGAGAATGCAAAATTGTTGACTGCTATATTGGGCCATATATCTCTGTCATCATCAGACCTAAAACATAAAATACAATAGCATCAACACTTAATATAAGAAATAAAATAGAATAAAATAATATAAAATATTACACTTAAGATCATTAAGTTACTTGAGAAAAACAAACACATGAACATCAAAACATTGAATTATTATTTGTTAACCTTTACTCTATTTACTGAACAAAAATAAAAATAACTGAAGCTTAGAGATAAAGGTAAATACGCAAATAATAGCAAATATGTAACAACTAGCAGGAACATTAAAAACAAGTTAGGGGCAAAGTAATGAAGTGGAGGAGTCGCGGATGCCCAGTAGGTGAGGAACGACTCTGCTGTGACTTGTGACCCGTATTATGTAGTCGGGGCCAGTGGGGAGGATGGTGAAGTCTGTTTTATTTATAGGGTGATCGGATGTTTGACTCTGGTCTCTGATTGCTGAATAAGGTGGTTTACATATTAGTTAGTTTGTTCTGAATGAGTGATCCTGGTATTCGGCAATGCTAACCCTCAACTGTCCTTTAGTTTGACCAACGTAAGTCGCATTACATAGATTATACACTTGCATAAATAAACAATGAGGATTACATTTCATCAAGAACCCGCTCTTTATATGTAAACTCTTGGAAAGAATTCAGAGGAGAATGACAAGACTAATCCCGGGCATTAGGAACCTGGAGTGTAGAGACAGGTTAAAGCATCTTAATTTGCACTCCCTCGAGAGACGTAGAGCGAGGGGCGACCTGATAGAGGTTTATAAATGGAAGTCAGGGCTAAACAAAGGGGACATTACAAAGGTACTCAAACTATCCAACCAGGAGCGAACTCGTAACAATGGTTTTAAATTAGACAGATTTAGATTTAGGCGCGAAATAGGTAAACACTGGTTTGGAAACAGAGTAGTGGATGAATGGAACAAGTTACCAAATATCATCATTAACTCGAATACGCTGAATAGCTTCAAGCATGGGTTGGATGCTTATATGAGCAATAGGGGTTGGGTGTAAACGGGACTGCCCAGTATGGGCCAATAGGCCCGCTGCAGTTTCCTCCATTCTTATGTACTTATGTTAACCTTTGTATTGTGTTCTCTGATCTGAGCACCACTCAATGATCGGAACACCACTCTTGTTGAAACTTTGCAGATATAATTCTCGTAATAACTCGGCCAGTTTGTTTCTGGGGACAAAGCTACTTTAGGCATAGCACAAGAACCTTACTGTAGTATTGTATTGGAAAGAAAAAAAATATGGCTTCGCTGGCAGTGGTTGGTTGGATGTTTGGTTTGAGCAGTTAGGAGAATTGGTTCCCTATGTAAGCATTAAGGTCCAGAGATTTCATGTTTTCCTAAGGGACTGTAATTCAAGTTGTAATTTTCAGTAATCTGAGCAAATGTTGTAAGCCCTGGTGACTTAAGGGGATAATAGATTCTTTTTTGTATTGGACAGCTGTAAAGGAATGGATGTTAGACCTGTTTACGTAGGTTTTCTATAAATTGGCGTATAAAAGGTGTTCCCAGACTTCTCGACGTGTACGTCTAAGTAAATTTGTTCTAGTTCTTTTGTTCTGAAGTGAAGTGTATATTGTTATGCGTGGAGTTTATTTATTCTAAAAAGACGTGAATGTGGTCAACAGATTTAGAGAGAAGAAAAGTGTCATCAACATATCGTGTGTACATAATGGGTTTAAACTCAGGAGGACAATCACTGAACCATTTTATTTCGTGGAAACAGAGAAAACCATTAGCAAGGGTTGGTACAAGTGGACTTCCCATCACTACAACATCAACTTGTCTTTATGTTATATTAATAAACATAACTAAACAGTCCTTAGCATCTAGAGATAATAATTTTTGGAACTGCGGTTTGTTTGACATAGTGACCAGGTCATCATTCCCCAAAGGAGTTCCTCCGTTTACAGTACATAAAATTTCACGTCAAAGAGGCCATAAGGGGGATTAACATTTCAACAAATTATTATTAAAAGTAAGAATAGCAGAGAGTACTGGACGAGCTGGAGAGCCTACACTGGCATAATGTACGGATTGCCATAGGTAGTCCGTACACTATGCCTGGCCGAGCCTCAGATACAGTACTAATAGTGTTAAATCCCTGTCCTCATTGATTGCATTATCGACCTTAAGTTTCCTCAAGCAATTGTTGATCTTTTATGCCTCGCACACACCAAGATACATTACTTAGAAACAATCGCGCAACAATGTATCTCAGTGTGTACGCGGCCTTATATTTTACATTCAATTCCTTTTTATTTTATTTTGTTTTAATCCTGATGTTGGTAAGAGATATCTGTCAAAACGTTACCAAATAAATACGTTGCTGGTTATCAATACGTTGGGGCTGTTATTCATACTATGTATACGATTCCCCGGGGAGAGTCAATTGCATCAGTTATATATACAGTATACTGGTATAATTATTTTCCCTAGGAGAATAAATCGTCGGTATGAAGAGTAACAGAGTTAACCTAAACGCCATTAACCACAGTTACCAGACCAAACAACGAGGAGTGTATTTACTAACGATCTCTGTACCACTCGCTATGAAGGCCCAAGTAGGCAAAAAAAAAAAATCTAAATAAAAAGATGACACCCACAAACTACAATAAACTGTAACTTACTAAAACATTGACAAAAACACAACGTATTCTACAAATGTGAATAATTGAATATTAAAAGTTAGCGGAATCTACATTAATAAGGGATTATATTTGTACAATATAATATTCAACAAAAGCGACACACACGGAAACATACCCGAGTTGTGGTGGCAGAAAATTTAAAACATTGTTGGGGCGTTATCACCACCAACACTAAAACAAAGTATATGAGTGTGCCAACTCACTCACACGGCAACGCACTAAACATGAATAAAAACGTATAAAAATTCGACATATCGTTTGGAATTTTCTGAGAATTGCATATTCGACATATTATGATCACCCCATGTTTTTATCTGTGGTGAGGCAGAATGTTTGTAGGTAAGATAAGACCACCACTGTGCACTTTACTCCCCCAGCACCACTATACACTTTACTCCCCCAGCACCACTATACACTTTACTCCCCCAGCACCACTACACACTTTACTCCCCCAGCACCACTACACACTTTTTACCCCCAGCACCACTCACACACTTTACTCCCCAGCACCACTCACACACTTTACTCCCCAGCTCCACTATACACTTTACCCCCAGCTCAGCCCACTATACTTACTCCCCAGCACCACTACACACTTTACTCCCCCAGCACCACTATACACTTTACTCCCCCAGCTCCACTATACACTTTACTCCCCAGCACCACTATACACACTTCCCAGCACCACTATACACTTTACTTCCCCAACACCACTACACACACTTTACTCCCCAGCTCCACTATACACTTTACTCCCCAGCACCACTCACACACTTTACCCCCAGTACCACTATACACTTTACTCCCCAGCACCACTATGCACTTTACTCCCCAGCACCACTATACACTTTACTCCCCCAGCACCACTACACACTTTACTCCCCAGCACCACTATACACTTTACTGTCCCAGCTCCACTATACACTTTACCCCCAGCACCACTATACACTTTACTTCCCCAGCACCACTATACACTTTACTTCCCAACACCACTACACACTTTACCCCCAGCTCCACGATACACTTTACCCCCAGCACCACTATACACTTTACTTCCCCAACACCACTACACACTTACTCCCCAGCTCCACTATACACTTTACTCCCCAGCACCACTATACACTTTACTCCCCAGCACCACTACACACACTGCTCTCAGCACACTGTACACTTACTCCCCCAGCACCACTATACACTTTACCCCCAGCCACTCTACACTTACTCCCCAGCACCACTATACACTTACTTCCCCAGCACCACTATACACTTACTTCCCAACACCACTACACACTTTACTCCCCGGCTCCACTATACATTTTACTCCCCAGCACCACTATACACTTTACTTCCCCAACACCACTACACACTTTACTCCCCCAGCTCCACTATACACTTTACTCCCCAGCACCACTATACACTTTACTCTCCCAGCACCACTACACACTTTACTCCCCAGCACCACTATACACTTTACTCCCCAGCACCACTACACACTTTACTCCCCAGCACCACTATACACTTTACTCCCCAGCTCCACTATACACTTTACTCCCCCAGCACCACTACACACTTTACTCCCTTAGCACCACTATACACTTTTAGTCCCCCAGCTCCACTATACACTTTACTCCCCAGCTCCACTATACACTTACTCCCCAGCTCCACTATACACTTTACTGCACTGTACACTTTACTCCCCCAGCACCACTATACACTTTACTCCCCCAGCACCACTATGCACTTTACTCCCCTGCACCACTCACACACTTTACTCCCTTAGTCCCCAGCACCACTGTACACTTTACTCCCCAGCACCACCAACCCCCAGCACCACTATGCACACTCCCCTGCACCACTACACACTTTTACTCCTTAGCACCACTATACACTTACTCCCCAGCTCCACTACACTTGCTCCACTATCACTTTACCCCCAGCTCCACCATACACTTTACTCCCCAGCACCACTCACACACTTTACTCCTTAGCACCACCATACACTTTACCCCAGCTCCACTATACACTTTACTTCCCCAGCTCCACTATACACTTTACTCCCCCAGCACCACTGTACACTTTACTCCCCAGCACCACTATACACTTTACTCCCCAGCACCACTATGCACTTTACTCCCCTGCACCACTACACACTTACTTAGCACCACTATACACTTTCCCCAGCACCACTGCCTTACTTACTTTCCCCAGCACCACTATGCACTTTACTCCCCTGCACCACTATGCACTTTACTCCCCCTGCACCACTACACACTTTACTCCCTTAGCACCACTATACACTTTACTCCCCCAGCACCACTGACAGCAGGCAGTATCACACAATGGGGACTCAGGCTAAGAACCTTGCCTCTTATCAAACCGAGACATCGTTCGCGAACTAGACCCAAGTTCTCAAGCTTACTAAAGAGGATCTGTACGGATTCCTTCAAGAGACTCACCACACTGAACGAATCGCCCTCATCTTGTCTCCTTTATGGCGCCGTTCTTCCCCTCTCACGTACACACTAATATGACTGTTGAGATAGGAATCACGGTTATAATCACAGGACTTGTAGTAATGAGTTTATATTTATTTAAGACTTAAGGTGTATTGCCCCCTCTCCTGAACAAGGTATCCTCCCCGTCCTCCAGCATGTCACGGGATAAACACCCTGATTGTCTTCCTCAGTTGTGCCTCTGTTATTGTAAATATATTTTGGATAACACCATAAGGGTTCCCATAATTGTTTCCCTTTATTATATATATATATATATATATATATATATATATATATATATATATATATATATATATATATATATATATATATATATATATATATATATATATATATATATATATATATATATATATATACCATGTATTTTTCTATTTTTTTATATATGTATAACATGCTCCCATGTTGTTCCATATTATTCCTGTAATGATGTGTTAAATTTACTATAATATATTCTAGTCACCTTACCCTGTGCTGTTAAGGTTTTAACTGTCATTATTTGTTCAAGCCCATCTTATTTCTGTATTTAGGATTGTAACAAGCATTCTTTTTTCTGTAACGACCATCTGCATCGTTAAACGACCCACCGGCGGGTTTTTGGCCTGTTTTGGCCTTATACATAGGACCCACCAGCAGACGGAGTTGAGTCCAGTCCTCCTTGTCTTTCTTCCATTTCTCTTCGCCTCGATGTTGCTTCACTCTTTTACGGGTACTTTAACGGGCAGTGTTCGGTGGATTTGGCATCCTGCGTTCCGCCGGCAAGGTCGTGGGCTTGTAACACTCGTCTTGCCCTCGGTGTCCACCACTTCTCTGTGGATGTCGTTCACACTAGAATAACCCGTTATAGTACATCCTTCTTTCCTCACACAGCTAAACTGAGGAATGCTCTGCCTTCTTCTGTGTTTCCACACTCGTGCTATCTGTCTTGCTTTAAAAAGCTGGCTTTCCGGCATCTTCGTGGTGTAGATTAATATAACCTTTTCCTTTTCTATTTTTAAATTCTTTTTATTCTTATTTTTTCGGCCCCGAGGCCCCGATGTGGGCCGATGACCTGTGCCCGGGTGGGCTATTCACATAAAAAAAAATTATATATATATATATATATCTTGATATTCAACATACCTTAGCTTTCGTCTTTATTCAAGACATCTTCAGAGGCAACTGAAGATGTCTTGAATAAAGACAAACAAATTTTATCAAGATTATCTTATCCACGTTTTCATGAAATATATATATATATATATATATATATATATATATATATATATATATATATATATATATATATATATATATATATATATATATATATATATATATATATATATATATATATATATATTATATATATATACACAGTATATATATATACAGTATATTTATATATATATTATTTTGGGTCATCACCAAGATTATTTTACTCTAACAATTTTCCATGTATTGTGCTGCCAATAAGACTCACCCCATATACATTGTATTTTTTTTTTTTTTTATTGGCCACTCCCCTACATCCTTGTGTACGGTGAAGCGCAGAAGCGTTTACAGCGCCCAACAGGGAAGCATGCTAAGTTCATGCTTGCCTTTATGTCTCATGAGTTAAGGGCGTAGAAGCCTGAAGAGTCGGTGGTTTTTATGTCATCAAGTTATTGGAAGCTCCAACAACTTGTCCCTGAATACGAATTCGCAACTTGCGACTTACACCAGGTACCTACTTTACTGCTAGGTGAACAGGACTAATGGGGGCTAGGAAGTAAGTCCAAACAACTTCCACCGGCCCGGGAATCGAACCCGTGACATCTCGCTTGCGAGGCAAGAACGGTACCGCTTCTACCACCGGCCCCCCCCTATACTTTGTAATGTAATGTTCACAATAACTTCCTATGTATTTCATGCCAGATTATTTTGTTTTTTGTTTTTAATTTTATAATCCATTGACTAAATACGTCAGGACGACGTAATGGGCGTGGCCGAGCACTGTGACGGTCGACACACTCCCCGTTATTATTGTTCCTGCCAGTACTGCACACTGGCCGGGCTATTCATTTGCCAAACAACACAAATGCAAAACTAAGCAATATGCAACGTATAGACAATTTGATTCAGTCTGATATTTGTGTTGTGGTTGTCAAATGAATAGTCACGCCAGTGTACTGACTGGAATAATAGTAACGGCCAGTGTGTCGTCCGTTACACACACACACACATGCACACACACTGTACACATCCCTTCCGATTGCTATGGTGACAGGTTGTGCACCTTGCGCCAGGGCTTAACAGACCAAACACCTAGTTGTTGCTTTCACTCTTATTAAATATAAAGTAACAAAATCTAGAGCATCTCTCTATCGATTTGTGTGTCGCGAAATAATATCGCGCAAAAATGAACGTTTTTATTGGAACTGATAACCATTAATTTTTATGTTGAAGTTCCATGAAAGTTAAACTAATTGATTTCAGTGCTGCTTTATGGGAAGCCGTGCAACTGCGGAGTGGGAACTGCACTCGCCTCTTGTCTTCATTGTAGCCGATTCGTGCCCGGGACACCCCCAGTTCACGCAGCTATAAATGAATACTTTAGCTTTGGGAAAAGTGAAATTGGTTGAGTGCGGTGTCGACCACGCTGCCCTTACGGGACCCATATTCATGTCAGTGGTGGGTAAATCTCAATAGAGTAATGACGTTCCTACTCCATAAACTTTGCTGAACATTCCACACACAATCAGAATTTGCCGTCTAAACCATTAGTTACCAGCTGTTTTAGTGAAGTGTTTCCAGACTGTGGCGCACAGTCGTGTGTTACTGGTAAATGTTATGAGGGAAGTCACTTTATGGGGCAGTATTATTAGTGGTGTTACGAGTATAAGATTATACCTGTAGATGGTAGGTAGTTAACACTGGGATATGGATACTGAAGAAGTTAATCATTACTAGTAAACTTACTCTAGGTCTTTTTACTGCCCTTGATCAATCAGATGTATAAGGGGAAAAATAACAACAATTATGATCAGAAAACAGGTGTTGTGAATATAACCTTACTGATGCAGGTGGTGTTCCGTATACCCAACACCATTATATTATAATGATGTTTTATAATGTTTATAGCGTCAATTTTGCTGCATTTAAAACAAAAATAAAGTTTTGAAACCTTTTGTGATTTACGATTTTGGGGGGGAAAAAATTTGGTTTATTCCAGTTACCAATAATGATGTATACAGTTATGTACACTACGCGTGATAAATCATATAAATTAGAATGTGAAATAAACCTCAGGATGTAAACTGTGGTGTAAAGTAAATAGTGAGGAACCCGAGACACTCTAAGCTGGGAGAGATGAAACAATTACTAATTACTGGGAGAGGTGACACAGGTGCTGGGAGAGGTGACACAGGTGCTGGAAGAGGTGACACAGGTGCTGGGATAAATGAAACAAATACTGGGAGAGGTGGTACAGGTGCTGGGAGAAGCACTCTGCCACCTACAGAACACACCAGGTCTTCGCCACAATACAAACACACTGCTCTCTTCTCTTAGTTATTGATTTTCCTTTGTTCTTACCCCCATCACGACGCACTATATACACTGACATACAATTGTTTTTTTTTTATTATTCCACTTTCTAAACTGTTATGAAATTACCGAACTTGATCACTCTCATTGATTACTTGGTTACAGTTGATAAAGGTCCGTCCTCATAGTTCTTCGCCTCTAGTAGCCATTATAATAGTAGCACATTATAACAGGGCATCAATCCTAATGGTCAGAGCATATCATTATGACTGGAGACCACTGAAACAAAACACAACATTAATATTTAATATACAGGCATTTTGACTAATTCTTACTTATATATAAAGCATACAGATCGTCTCTACGAAGGTTGAAAGTTTCCATCAGAATGAATTAGGTTTTCACAGAATGTTGGGTTTTCAGACAGAATCCATCGACAAGTGTTGTGTCTTTAATTCATTTTGTTGTGTAGTTTTTAGTCTGGTGATATTAATTAAGGTGTTATTAATAAACAGTGAGTTCTATCCCTCATGATTATTAATTGTTGTTGGACTAGAGTGTAACTCTTAACCTTGCTACGATCTTCAAGACCATCGTATTGAAGCGCACTGCTGACATTATAACGTCAACATTAAGAACACCTATACAAACTATGTCGGATCCAGTAATGAGTTATGTTTACCTATAATCATCGCGCTAATAATATATAGAAATTAGTGTTTCTCGCTAAATACACACTCATACGAATTACCGCAGATGTTCCTCAGAGAATAAATTAACCTTTCATAATTGGTGTAGCTTCCTACAATAATCATATAACTAAACGATGCATACCTTAATATATTTGCAGTATGTTTAACTTTTATTCTCGTTAGACACACACTATTAAGCGGGCGTTAGATACATAATGAGTCACACAGATACAGAGTCCCTAAATTAGTACAGTTTGCCGTGTAACTTTAATATTGGTCCTCGTTAAACAGACATTGACAGATGTCGGGACTTATTTTTAAAGCAAAATAGTTTGTTTACAATTTATTGAAGTAAGAGTTATATAGTCACATAGTGTTTAAATAGATCCACCTGCTGATGTAATGCTTTATTTGCATTTTCATTAAATACACACAGAAATAAACCGGTTCTTGCTTTCGGATTAAATTAATTTTACACAATCAGTCGAAATTTCAAAATGAGTTATATTGGTGAATGATATTTACAAAAATACGCTTTGTGGTGCATTAATTACTATTGTCTGCTGTGCACTGTGTATTTTGGTGGAAGAAACTAGATTTTCATTATTTAATGCTGATTATTAACACAAACTGTTTAGTTAAATATAATGTGGTAGCAAATTTGTGATTTCACTCTTGTTAAACACACGCTGACATACACTGGGATTATCTTTTGGAATAGTTTGTTTTAAACGCTGGAATTGATTATGAGTGATGCAGAAATACGCAGTTATGCAATGTTTATCGATTTCACTTGCGTTGAACAAACACTGGTACGAAGTGGATGTTTCCTTCCTAAAAATCAAAGCATTATTGGTTTACAATCTGTGGCGACTCATAATTAGTGTTTATACTAACACACATTAGTGGTTGTGTAACGTTCGGCTTTCTCTCGTTAATGACGCAGCCACACACAACCACCTCGCCTATTCCATCACTATAAAGACTAGAGTGATGTTTGGGACATACAATACTCATGGTCGGTCTCCCACCGTGAGGGAATCAAAGGGCCACACAGCCCAGCGGCAGTTTAAAAGGTAACATAGTGTAATACAAGCACAGCAATGTATGATATTTTAGGTTATTTTAATACACCCGATTTACTCGTTAAACACACACTATGGGGTGGATGTTTTTCTTCTCATTAAACACACACTATGGGATGGATGTTTCTCTTCTCGTTAAGCACACACTATGGGATGGATGTTTCTCTTCTCGTTAAGCACACACTATGGGATGGATGTTTCTCTTCTCGTTAAGCACACACTATGGGATGGATGTTTCTCTTCTCGTTAAGCACACACTATGGGATGGATGTTTCTCTTCCCGTTAAGCACACACTATGGGATGGATGTTTCTCTTCCCGTTAAGCACACACTATGGGATGGATGTTTCTCTTCTCGTTAAGCACACACTATGGGATGGATGTTTCTTTCGGAATGGACGACTTGGTTAAAATTCCTCGTATTTATAATGAGTCATTCAGACAATCGTCGTCTTCGTTAACCACTCAGTGATGTACGCTTGAACTTAGTCTTGGTGTACTGGATTTACTTAATAATATGAACGCAAATTGACTTTTTTCAACTCTGGCTTTTATATATCGGAATATTTTCATGGGGTCAAATACTTTTTTCTTCAAAAATCGTCGTGATGGTAAACTGAGCATAATCGTACGTAATGTTTACCTAAACACAGATTGTAATGTATTTGTTTTGCTTTCCTCATTTCACCAGCAGTTAGGTGACAAAGTATTACTGACAGAAGCGATTCGACTAAAAATGGTTTAGTAATGTTGAAAAGTTTAGTTTATACTCTGGTTAAACACAGTGATATCTACTGGAAGTTTCATTCGGAATATAAAAAAAATCACGGATCCATGGATTTTATTCTTCGTCATACTCATACACACACACGCTGTTTACTGAGACATACTATTGATCTCGGCCACAATACTGTTGGCTTGCACCTTCGTTCACTACACACTAATAAAAACTGGAAGTTTCTGAACACTGTTTCACTAACTGTCGGGTGTGATAATGTGGTTAACCTAAATTAACTTGGTAGTGGTTTAATGTTTAACCTTTCCTCCATAATGAAGCATTTATATACACAAATACTACTAAGTTGCACACATAAATAATTCAAGACTTCCAGAACTACCATTTCTCCGAATGAGTAAAACACCGAAAGAAAAGAATGTCTTGTTTAATTTATTTTCTCTCGTCGAAGACATATTAATATACAGTAAATATAGAACAGGATTTTTAATTGTTGACTGAGTAATATAATTAATAACCTTGCCACACGCCTTAAGGTACAGCAACACCATTATAACCTGAACGATGTATACAAAAGTTTCAATCAAGTGTTTAATAATTCAACAGGTTTCACAGTGACTATCATTGATAAAATCTAAACATACAGTATATAATCTGGTGCTGGTTTAATATGTGTTATTTTCCTTGTACAACAAAAGTTTCTTTCGGAACAAATTAATTTTTCACTTAATCGATGGAGCTGATATTGTATTCTGTAAACACATTTAAAAGTCCGTTATTTGAATGTCAAGTTTTATTTTTACTGAATATACAGTACAATCATTTAAATTAAATTTTGTAAAAAAAAAATGTATGCCACAATGAATCGGATTTGAACATGAGGTTGTCCATATAAAGGTTGGTGGTTATGTAATGTTTAATTTTCTTTTGACAAAGAATGATTAATCGAGATAGGTTGTAACCCACAGAGTGCCAGGGGTTTCCCTCAGCTGAATAAAATCGTCTGGCCTTAACTAGAATAAAATACCTAAATGCAACAGTACTCCTTAAAGGATTAATAACCAATAGAACATCACTAACTCACACAACTAAAGGACTTAAAAAATTTCCTCAGCTACCATTTTTTAAAACTATTAATGGGTTGTAATACCACAAAACTATTAATGGGTTGTAATAAAACAAAATTCGTAATGAAAACGTGTTATACAGTACAGCAACACCTCAGAGATAAACTGTGTGATACTCTATAACTGATATTTCAACCAATATAATAGACAGTAAAATATTATTGATATTTACATCCTAATTTTCTTTTACTGTCGCTCTTTATTATGTTATTGCGAATGTCATGCACAGATGGTTCCTTATATTTAGTCTTTGAAAATAATTACGAAATATCCCCAGGATTTTGCGATGTTAAACCATTTTAGCTCGCAAGCAAATTTGGTTCGAATTTCCCCGAATATCGATGTGTTGATGTAAAAATTTATTAATTGGGTTACTCGGCTTCCACCGGATGGAGGGACAGTAGAATTATAGTGCACGACCATACCCTATGCCATTAGCACCTCCCTACTAAGGTTCAGCTCTCTGCCTTCAAAATTTACTGTGGAAATGCCTGCGACTCAGAGATAGGGAGTCGTGGGTGGCTCTTGCGTGGCCGACCCCTTCTGGAGGTACTAGAGATAAGGAAATTCCTAAGGTCAATCACACCTCCTTACCAAATTTCAGCTTTCTATCTTGAATACTGAAGAAATACATAAAGAAACACGCACACACACACTCAGTTCTTTCTGATCATCACCATGGCCTCATTCTTGTCATCTGAAATCATTCGGCCACGAATGCAGTTCGATACTACAACATCATCAAGCCCATACGACCAAGTGTTCACTCTTGCCAATCTCATTTTTGCACTGTAACTGCTGAAATTCTTTAAGTAACCCTCTACCCCTTGTCATTATATATTAGGCCTATTTGTACCACTAATTTTGCTGAAATTCGAAATGAGTCATAATATCAAATTCACATACTGTAAGTATGTTTTGTTATGTTTTCTTTCGTCCAACAGAGCGATATGAACGAACTGCCACTTTTTATAAAATTTGTTTCATAATTCATTAGGTTTTCTGATAAATTGTTTCGTAACGACAAAATATAGTTTCATTAGCATTAAACAAACGTTTATTCACACAATTTAACTTTCGGAATAAACTTGTTTTCACAAAGCGTTTGTTCTGGTAATGAGTCATATAGACAAACTGTTATCCTAAATACTGTCCATACATGTTTAATGTTTGATTTTTACTTGCGTTCAACACGCTGATTTTATAGCTTTTTTTTTTTTTAGAATTTGTTTTTCACAGTCTGTAGAGTTATATATTGAGCTTATGACATTATTAAAGGTAAACAGTTATATAATGTTGACAATTTACTTGCTAAAGACTCATGGTATACAATGTGATGAAACTCTAGGTACAGTATGTGCTGTTATCTTCTATGGTGAATGTACCCTATGAGTCATAGGAACACAAGTTGACTGTCACACTACAGGCTCTTTTTCATAACTTGTTCTTTTCTCACAATGGCTCTTTTAAAACACTGTACAAAACATTACTTCAGGTAAGGAGAAAAATTATGAAATGTAGTTAAACTTACTCTACTTTAGTATTCACCTATTTAAAGATGAATTTTGGACAATAACGGTGAAAGAGAACCAATTAATTAAACAAATTAATGGTGGCGACTGCTTTTCTTTACCACTTGACGACACGCGACATGTTGCCAATCAGCAGTCAAAGAGGAAATACTTTACAAACCTTCAATGAAGTATACGATTATGTTATGTATACAAGTGGTGTGTTGATGTGTACAGATAATGTGTTGATTTACGGCGACCTGTGGTGTAATAGTCAGCTTGCTCGCCTCGCAAGCGAGCGGACCCGGGTTCGATCATCGGGCATGGTGGAACTATGAGTAAGTTTCTTGACGCCATTTGCCCCCTGTCTACCCACCAGTAATTGGGAACCTGGATGTTAATAGATTTGCGAATCGTATTCCGGGGTAATGGTTAGACAGCGCAGTTGGCGAGTTGTCCGGTCATCTCGGACTATTCCTTGATACTGGGTCATGCAACTCGTTAACTTAGGGTGTGGTTGTTGTGTTGGCGACAGCTTCTACTCCTTAAACAAATTCACGCCTAGGTGGCCCTAAAGCCGGCCATCCTCGTCACGCGAGGGGCAACCATTGTTATTATTAGTGTGTTGGACTGTTGGTGTGTGTACAGTGTGCAGTCAGCCAAAAAAAAAAAACGTTCTGTTTTCTAAATACATTCGGTATGTAGCACTCCTCGGACTTCATAATGGCACATACTGATAAACCCATTCAGTTTATTAGTGATGTTTAGTGTTGCATCTTGTTAAACACAAGTTGATATACTCTTGGTCTGTTTTGGAATTGATTTGTTTTATATAATGTTTTTCAACTGGTAAAGATTCATATAGATGCTATATGTTATTTTTTATATCCACCTGTGTTAGTGAAGCACTGATATACTGGTGTTAGTGAAGCACTGATATACTGGTGTTAGTGAAGCACTGGTATACTGGTGTTAGTGAAGCACTGGTATACTGGTGTTAATGAATCACTAATGTACTCGTGTGATTGAATCACTGATGTACTCGTGTGATTCAATCACTGATGTACTCGTGTTAGTAAAGCACTGATGTACATGTGTTCGTGAAGCACTGATGTACATGTGTTAGTAGGGTGTGTCATAGGAGGGAAGATCAGCTAAAACTAATGGCCCATCACTTTTTTTGGTAGATTTTAGTGTATATAAACAGAAAATAATTTCAGTTTCAATATTTTGCAACCTTTTGCTAGGTAAATTTTAGCGTGAAATTTATCGAAAATCTAACGTACAGCTGCATTAGTGCATTACAATTAAATAGTGAACATTGCTTTCTGACTTCATTCTTTAACAACCCAACTAACAAATTTTTTTTCTGTTTCAGATTCTGATGCATTTATAAGTTGATAATATTTGCGATGGCTGCTTGTGTCAGGACGAGGAACCAAAAATCCAGCCATCTCAGTCACTATCTTGAGTCTGGGAGAGAGCTCCTGAAGTCGGAGTTGCCTACATTGAGAGATGCTTTGAGATACGGTGTTTTTAATCAGGCAAATCAGTGAAAAGAACCAAAGAACTTACACAAACAAAGACATTGCCAGTGATATGACCAAAGCTGTCTTGGCACAGTACACTCTGGCTAACGCTCAGTTCAAGCCTCCAGTCATAACAAGTCAGAAGAAGATTAGTGAGAGACTGCTAGCCAGTTGGGAAAAGGCAAGAGATATCTCTCTTGGGAGAGGAAAACTTGCAGTTAAGGACAGCTTTGCCAAGCAACTGGACCAGTTATTTGACATAATTACTTGCAAGTGCCCAATTGTTCTCTGTCCTGAGTTTGGATGCGATCGTGACTGTAAATCCGAGGCCCACATCTCCTGTATTTGCAAGCGTGAACTGAAGATTCCTGTGATCGAACTGGCATTTGTCAAATCACAGAGAGAGAAGACTGGCAGTATAGGGGCTCTCATGATTTCTAGCCAAGATATTCCGGAGTCCAAGAGACAGGAGGCTGCCACAGAGAGACAGAAGAGGAGAAGAGTTGCCGAGGAAAAGAGACTTGGGAAGGCCCAGGGTAAGGTAAAAAAGGCCGATGATTGGAGTCAAGCTGATTCAGAGTTTAATGACTTCCCCATGGCTGATCCGAGTGCTGATCAGGAGAATGGTGACTTTGTCCCTAACCCAGAAAATAATGATCCCAAACCTTCCAGGCATAAGATTCGAAATAGGAAAGATATCCCGAGCATAGCTCTGGCCAGCATGCGACACCACACTGGTCTCAGAGAAACTGCAGAGATAGCAACAGCTGCCTGGATTGACGGTGGTTTGATAACACCTGATGATGTTCACCTGGTGATAGATCATAACAAAGTAAGGAGAGCTCAGGAGAAACTTGTCAGTAACCTAGAAGAGGAGTTTGATAAGGGGATAAGAGAAAATGGAATCAATTGTTTGTTCTTTGATGGGAGAAGGGATGACACTAAAGTGTTCATGAAAGTTGAGATTCTGACAAGTTGTTCCCTGCCATGGTGAAGGAGGAACACTACTCCTGCTGCAGTGAACCAGGAGGGAAGTATTTGTGGCATTTCACTCCAGAGAAAGATGACATCAGGAAACCAGCTGAGATAGTGGCAGATAACATTGTGAACTGGCTCAGAGAGAGGAACGTAGACCAGACCCTGCAGGCCATTGGAGGGGACAGCACCAACACGAACACAGGGTGGCAAGGGGGGGTCATACAGTGGATAGAGCGGAAGATTGGGAGGAAGCTGGTCTGGATTGTTTGTGACCTCCACACCAACGAGTTGCCACTTAGACATCTGATCCAGGAGCTGGATGGCAAGACTCTTTCAAACAACAGATGGTCTGGTCCTCTTGGCAAGATGCTGGACTCTGCCACTGAGTTAGAAATAAATCCGAGCTTTGAAAAAATCACAGTTGGCCCTCCACTCGTTGAGCTTGCACATACTGTCATTGACGACCTGAGTACTGACCAGTACTATAGTTACATGATTTGTAGTGCCATCAAAACTGGGGTCATGCCTGATAGACTTGCTTACCTGCAGATAGGTCCAGTCTCACATTCTAGGTGGCTCACAACGGCTCTCAGGTTCTGCAGAATTTGGGTCGCTCATCATAAACTGAAAGGGAACCAGCTTCACAACCTGAGACTTATTGTCCAATTCATCGTGAGTGTCTACTTGCCAAATTGGTTCAACACCAAGGTCAAGTCATAGTTCTCCGAAGGTCCGAGGCATGTTCTCTTCCAGCTTGAGCTCCTGAGGAGTCAGCCAAGGAAGGTTGTTCAGATTGTGGAGCAGACTGTGAGGAGATCTTTCTGGTATGCTCATCCTGAGGCAGTTCTGCAGACAATGCTCTGCAGTAAGGATGAGGAGGAGAGAAGAGTGGCAGTCAAAAAGATCTTGGATATGAGACTTATGAGAGGATCTGGGCATGACGAATCAGTTGGTGACGATTCCTTCAGGGTCAGGAAGACTCCTGAAGTCAATCTAGGTGCCAAGACCCTCACTGATCTCATAGATCTGGATAACATCCAGGCTGGCAGTGAGCCCCCTCTTACCTGCAGCCTCACCAATGTTCAAGTCAGAGCTTTCCTGGACAACCCCATGCATGTCCCTGCCTGGCCCTCGCACACCCAGAGTATAGAGCGTTGTGTACAGCAAGTGAGCGAGGCCAGCAGTCACGTGTACAGCCAGGAGAGGAGGGAAGGCTACATCCGAGCTCAGGTGGTCAGCAGAGAGGTGATGAGTAGAAACAGAAGCAAGAAAGACATGTTCTCTATGGTGTGCAGCAACACCGGGTCGTAGTAGTAAAACCGGTTTTTGTATTTGATGATTCTGTTTTCTAAAGGAATATTAAATTTGATAAATGTGTCAAGATCATTCTTTTCACTATTCTGGATCATTTTCATCCTAATAAATTAACCTGATACATTTACTTTACTTTAAATAAGCTATTTAGTGGTGTTGGTAAAAGGGTGGGAATACTGAATTTTCATAAGATTTCAAGTTAAAATTTACCTAGCAAAAAATAAAAACTTTTCAAATCTGAAGATATCACATGATTCTGCACATAGAACTACACATTGTGTTAGTGAAGCACTGATGTACGCGTGTAAGTGTAACACTGCTATACTGGTGTTAGTGAAGCACTGCTATACTGGTGTTAGTGAAACACTGGTGTACTCGTGTTAGTGAATCACTGATGTTCTCGTGTTAGTGAAGCACTGATGTACATGTATTCGTGAAGCACTGATGTACTGGTGCTAGTGAAACACTGATATACTGGTGCTAGTGAAACACTGATATACTGGTGTTAGTGAAGCACTGATATACTGGTGCTAGTGAAGCACTGATATACTGGTGTTAGTGAAGCACTGATATACTGGTGTTAGTGAAACACTGATATACTGGTGCTAGTGAAACACTGATATACTGGTATTAGTGAAACACTGATGTACTTGTGTTAAAGAAGCTCTGGTGTACTCGCGTTATTCAAGCACTGATATATTGGTGTTAGTGAGGCACGGATGGGCTCGTGTTATTGAAGCACTGATATACTGGTGTCTGTGAAGCACTGATATACTGGTGCTAGTGAAGCACTGATGTACTCGTGTTAGTGAAGCACTGATATACTGGTGTCAGTGAAGCACTGAAATACTCGTGTTCGTGAAGCGCTCGTGTTAGTGAAGCACTGATGTACTTGTGTTAGTGAAGCAATGGTGTACTCGTGTTATTGAAGCACTGATATACTGGTGTTAGTGAAACACTGATGTACTCGTGTTAGTGAAGCACTGGTGTATATGTGTTAGTGGAGCACTGATGTACTCGTGTTAGTGAAGCACTGGTGTACTCGTGTGAAGCACTGACATAGTGGTGTTAGTGAAGCACTGATGCACTTGTATTAGTGAAGCACTGGTGCACTTGTGTTAGTGAAGCACTGGTGCACTTGTGTTAGTGAAGCACTGGTGTACTCATGTTAGTGAAACATTGATATATATTGAATGTATCACTCAACCTGTCTTCATAAATAATGAGTTGTTCCCCAAACAGTTGTGTGGTTCTGTAAGGTTTAGTTGTCTCTGGTAAACTTGCTGTGTCATCAATAACTGAGGCTGCCGGGCTGGATGGGGCAAGGTGTCCCAAGATAAGAGGCCTCAGGTGCATACTGAGGTAGGTAACGAGAAGTGGAGATCATGTCACCGTTAATAAATTAGTAACTCCTCACTAGTAACTAGTAATTTGAGCGTCATTATAAAACTAATAATCCCTTGATATAACAAATGTCTGATTTAAACTTATTATCCACTCTATTAAAGAGTAAGTCACCTGGGCCGTCTTTATCTTGGGACACCCTGTAAAATGCCCCACGCCTCAGCAGCTTAGAGGTAAGCTCAGTGTAATACACAATGCACTCACTATAATATTAGGTAAAGGTTTATTGGGATATACATCAAAGTTATATTTTCTCATCTTCGTTTTTTTTTACAATTTGTTTCATTATCACACATTTTATTTTGATTTTCGTCTTGTTGAAAACCGGCGAATTATCTCGATAATTTGAAATTCTAACCTTTTAGGATCGTAAAAAAATTCCTTGTGAATTTAGCCGAACTTAGAGTTGTTTAACTGTATGTCAGTTAGGTGCTGCAGGTCACAAGGTGTCTGCTAGTTGCTCACAATCTATTCACTTTTCATCCATTACATTTAAACAAACTTTACTGGTGTAAAAATGTCATTTGATATTATTTTGTGCTTCCATTCCCATTAAACACACACTCGTAAATGGAATAAGGTAATTCTATACAGATCGTCGGATTACAACAGGTCGGTCAGGCACGAGTTGTTACTCTAAATAACTACAACCTGTGGTGTTATGGTCATTTTTCTCCCTTGACAAAGATACAACAATAAGCCCCAACTATTTTTCTCGGACTTTAGTAATTTTGTATAATTTGTCGTATGTGATTGAAAGACTCATTCGGTGTATACCAACAGATTATATTAATGTATTATACGTAGTTCCATTAATCACACTTATATAAACTGGACGTATATCTTCTGGAGTATTTTTTTTTTCACAAACTGTTGAAATCCCGTAATGAGTCAAATCGGTAGAGGAGAATTACCTAAATCCTGACTGTGATGCATTGTTCAATTTTCTCTTGTTATCACACAAGGATATGAAGTGGAAGTTTCTTTTTTTAGATAACTAGACTGTGTATCGGGTGGCCTAGTAGTTTTATATCTACACTAAATAGCGTTGGTTGTGGAGTAACGTTTAGTTGCTATTCTCGGTAAACATAGCTGACGCACGCTATTTTTATGACTAATTCATCAGATTTTCAAAATATGCGCCGTAAATGATTCTCACTTTCGTTGAACAAATACTGATCTTAAATCTACTTAATGTGATTATTTCCTATTGTGTTTTATTGTTTTATTTCGTTAAACACATTAATAATATACTGTACAATATACTCTTGAGAAGATGCTTGTCTTGTGTTATATGTTGCATGCTTACCTCACATAACTATTACATTTCATACGATTTATATTATTATTTCTCGTTAAGCGCACACCAACATATAGTCTCACTTGTTATGTTGTATTTCCTTTCGTAATTAGTATTATTAACACAAATTTTTATTACGTTCTCGTATTCATGTAAATCTTGTTACTCTTTCCTTAATCACAAACTCATATACGCTAAGTTTCTTCAGGAATCAACTACCGCTTCACTATGACTTGGATTTAATACTGAGTCAAAGGAACCACTTATTCTGGACCTAAATACGGCTCATAGTTGCGTAAAAAGGCTGGACGAGTCTCTGAGGAATCTAATTTGTCACGTTTTGTTACGTTTTCATAATGTGTTGCTCACCTTCAGACACCTGGATGGTCAGGTATATGGAGCTTTATTTATATTTACAAACATTAAAACCTCTCTAATTCTCAAATCTCAGAGTGAGTGTTAACTATTATCAGAAAGGTGTGACTGAAGATAACGTTACGGAGAATCCACCTGTTAGTTAATGATAAGCGCAATATAAACACTAATATACTCTTACAATACTGACATTAAACTTTCAAATATATATATATATATATATATATATATATATATATATATATATATATATATATATATATATATATATATATATATATATTACTATGTTTTGCCACAGAAGCGCGAAATTTCACAAATATTTGGATTTTGTCTTTTTTTTCTGACAAACAAATTCTGTTTATGTTATCCCCTATTGGGTATTGGTTGAGTTGCTTAGTGAGTTATTGTAGAGTGAAGCTTATCCCTAGTATGTAAGACTTTATTGATGAGTGAAGCTTATCCCTCGTATTGAAGATCTGATTGAAGAGTGAAGCTTATCCCGAGCATGAAAGACTTTATTGATGAGTGAAGCTTATCCCTAGTATTTAAGATCTTATTGTAGAGTGAAGCTTATCCCTAGTATTTAAGATCTTATTGTAGAGTGAAGCTTATCCCTAGTATTTAAGATCTTATTAAAGAGTGAAGCTTATCCCTAGTATGTAAGATCTTATTAAAGAGTGAAGCTTATCCCTAGTATGTAAGATCTTATTAAAGAGTGAAGCTTATCCCAAGTATTTAAGATCTTATTAAAGAGTGAAGCTTATCCCTAGTTTGTAAGATCTTATTGTAGAGTGAAGCTTATCCCTAGTCCGTAAGATCTTATTGTAGAGTGAAGCTTATCCTAAGGATGTAAGATCTTATTGTAGAGTGAAGCTTATCCCTAGTATATAAGATCTTATTGTAGAGTGAAGCTTATCCCTAGTCCGTAAGATCTTATTGTAGAGTGAAGCTTATCCTAAGGATGTAAGATCTTATTGTAGAGTGAAGCTTATCCCTAGTATGTAAGATCTTATTGTAGAGTGAAGCTTATCCCTAGTCCGTAAGATCTTATTGTAGAGTGAAGCTTATCCTAAGGATGTAAGATCTTATTGTAGAGTGAAGCTTATCCCTAGGATGTAAGATCTTATTGTAGAGTGAAGCTTAGCCTTCGTATGTAAGATCTTATTGTAGAGTGAAGCTTTTCCTTCGTATGCAAGATCTTATTGTAGAGTGAAGCTTATCCTTAGTATGTAAGATCTTATTGTAGAGTGAAGTTTCCCCTCCTGCGTAAGATCTCACGTTCCGTCGACTATTGCAAATGAATCAAACGAACACAGACCGTCTGCTCAATACGTATTTGCTTCTCCAAAGTCTTTTGAATTTTAACAATGATCATATAGACAAACGATGTTTACAACATTGGTATAATGTTTAGTTTGTGAAGGACACACACTATTAAATAGAAGTGTATTTCGGCATAAACTAATTCCTCGCAATTTATAGGGCTTATCATAATTTATTGAGGCACACCTTGCTTCCCTTAATTATTGCAGCTGAAATTGTTTAGTTTCGTTCTCGTTAAACACACACTGATAGACACTGGAACTAATTTTCAGAGTATAGTAATGTTTTAAATTCGTATGTTTTGATCAGGAGTCATATAATCAACGCTGTTCAACTAAATACAGCTTTTTATGTCATGAATAATTTTTATTTTCGTTAAGAACACTTCATTATAAACAGTATAACCCATTTAGGAATATATTGGCTTGCATGAAGTTTAACCACCCAGTGTATTTCACCTAATTATTAAACACCCTAACGTTACCGGGAGAGTTAGGTTGAATTAGGTTACATTACGTGACATTAGCGTGGTTAAATAATCTTAGGTGAATTAAGGTGGTTGGTAAATCGTCGTGTGACCAATTATATTAATTTTGATAGCCCATTGAAACTGAAAATTTATTCTTTAATGTATATGTTATTTAGGTAAGTGAGTTGTGACGGAGCTGTATCATTTAAGTTTCTCTCATTTGAGCCAGAAGTTTCGTTTTAAATTAAATTAACCTTTCCCAACTCCTCGACCACAGAGTGACCATTATTGACACTCGATGTTAAACTTGATACTGTTTGATCTTAATGCAATGTGATTTTTTTTATTCCCGTTAAACACACACTAATGTTCACGGTACAGAACCTTTTGGAAACGAGTTTATTTTTCACAATTCTAAAGATGTAATAATGAGGGGTATAGTCGAGCTGTTTACCTACTCGAACACACACTTACTGTAAATACCGACTGATTTTTCACAATGCGTCAGTTGGAGGTAACGATATGTTTATTTTTCCCTCGATATTTTTTTTTCACAATATTTCGGATGATCAATGTGAATCAAACTCAGGTTATTTGTCTACCCAAAATACGGCTTAATTTACATTTTATTTGAACACCTGTTGTGTACAGTAATGACAGACTCAAACAACCACACACACAAGATTGATATAATCAAGTGTATGTCATGTCTCCCAGCTTCCTAATGAGTCAGGTAAGCATGCGTTGTGTACAATACCAATGGCCAGGTACGAACGACCAGGTGATAACTGCCAGGTACTAAACGAACAGGTACTGACGGACAGGCACTGACGGCCAGGTGCTGAAAGCCAGGTGTTCTTAACCTTTAATTCCTTCATCAAAATACAATTAGGTGTTCACACTAGTTTTATAAACAGTTCTGTCTCGTTTATTGTCTTACCTTGTTCCTTAGTAACTGATCACTCATGTTGGATGTTAACCACGGTCGTATACCTCCAGAGTGTGTTGCTATAATGTTTAATGTTGGATGTTAACCACGGTCGTATACCTCCAGTGTGTGTTGCTATAATGTTTTGTTTTAATGAATTAGCTCTTCTGAATTCATCGCGTGAGTGTTCTTTACACGCGCTGTTTAATTAAATACAGTTTTTAGTTCTAACGAAGGGTTTAGATTTCCTTCTCCTTAATCAACGAACGATACACCTGAGAATTTAATTTTCATTCTCGTTAATGAAACAATTTTTTATTTTGCTTTCAGTTTCGATAAACAATGGTCCTCGTTGATGCTAAGCTTTTAATCTCGTTAAACAATGGTATACGCTCATATTTAGGTTTCAGTCAAGTTAAACAGCGACTTACAATAAGACTACAATCTCGTTAAACAATGCGACACACAGATGATTAGTTTTCAGTAGAGCTAAACTATAGTGTGTATAATTTTTAGTTCAACTTTCAAACTTTACAAGAGATAAATAAGTATTAATTGTTCTGCTGAAGACAAGCAAAACCAACGAAGCAACTTTCGGTTTAGGTTTGATGAATATTAATAAAAAAAATCATTAGCTTGGAAGAACAGATTTACTATTATTTCTGTTGTTGTTATTGTCATTGTAGGATATTTGCACCGTTAGCCTTAACTGCATACCAAATGCATATATATATATATATATATATATATATATATATATATATATATATATATATATATATATATATATATATATATATATATATATATATATATATATATATATATATATATGTGTGTGTGTGTGTGTGTGTGTGGAATTAAAACATAATAATTTTCATTCCTTAATTACAGTTTTATATATACTGGGAGGACAAGATCAAGTTGAGTACAGACACAGAATAAATGTGCCCCAGGCAGTGATGACAGGCTGGGCTCAACCATTAGGACTGGGGGCATTATGATTTTTTTTTTTTACGGGGATTAGCCCACCCGGGCACAGGTCACTGACCCACATCGGGGCCTGGGGGGCGAAAATGTAATAATAATAATAATAATAATAATAATAATAATAATAATAATAATTGTCTACGACTCGCAACATGGGAATCTACGACTCGCAACATGGGTTTATAAAGGGAAACTCTTGTCTAACAAATCTGCTGACGTTTTTTAGGAAAGTCTTCGAGGTAGTAGATAATGACGAAAATTACGATGTTATTTACTTAGATTTTAGCAAAGCATTTGACAGAGTACCGCATCACAGGCTTCTGAGAAAAGTTAAGGCTCATGGTATCGAGGGGAAAGTTTTAAATTGGATAAAATCATGGCTCACCGATAGAACGCAGAGGGTCAGCGTAGATGGTGTTAAATCTGAGTGGGGCCGTGTAACCAGTGGGGTTCCCCAGGGGTCAGTACTAGGCCCACTCTTGTTCATAATCTACATAAACGATCTAGATACTGGGATCAGCAGTGACATAAGCAAGTTTGCGGATGACACCAAAATAGGGCGGCAGATTAATTCAGGGCAGGATGCAAATGCATTACAGGAGGATCTAAATAAACTGCAGGGGTGGTCTGAAAAATGGCAAATGAAATTCAACACCAGCAAGAGCAGCGTACTTAATATTGGAAGAACAAATACTGACAATGTATACAGCCTTAACAACATCAACCTAGAGAAGTCGACATGTGAAAGAGACCTAGGGGTACTTGTAAGCCCGGACCTACGGCCTAGAAAACAGTGCGTTAATGTTCGAAATAAGGCAAACAGAGTATTGGGTTTTATATCTAGACGTGTAAGTAATAAGAGTGCAGAAGTCTTATTGCAACTATATCTTGCGCTAGTCAGGCCGCACCTCGATTATGCGGTTCAGTTCTGGTGCCCTTATTATAGAATGGATATCAATTCACTAGAGTCGGTGCAGCGAAAAATGACGAAAATGGTTCCGGGACTTAGAAACCTTCCATATCAGGATAGGTTAAAGAAACTTAACTTGCATTCCCTAGAAAGACGAAGAGTGCGGGGAGATATGATAGAAGTATTTAAGTGGATGAAAGGAATCAATAAAGGGGATATAGATAAAGTTTTTATAATATCCGAGCAGGATAGGACTCGTAGCAATGGATTTAAGTTGGATAAGTTTAGGTTTAGGAGGGAGATAGGAAGAAACTGGTTCACAAATAGGGTGGTGGACGAGTGGAACAAGCTTAGCAACTTTGTAGTAAGTGCTGGAACTCTGGAAAGTTTCAAAAGGAGGCTAGATAGATTCATGGATGATAGAGAGTGGTAGTAACTCTCGACAGGAGCTACCATGCACAGGCCAACTGGCCTATTGCAGACTCCTTATTTTCTTATGTTCTTCTTTCTTCTTCTTAAATGAAAAAAAGATAAATAGTGAGAAACAATATACTGTATGTATGTTGTATTGTCAATAGTACGAGAAACAACTGAGACCCTGCAAGTGTGTGTAAATGAGGCAGAAAGTCAGATCAGCAACCTGGGACTTGGTCACAATTTACGTGATGCCATATGGCAGCAGGGTCTACCATTAGACAACACATTATGCTTCCAATATCTTCCCAGGCGGTAGTAACTCCATTTGGTAGCTGCCTACCACCAGTGGATGGGCTTATTATGATCGTTTAGATTAGATGACTGTGGTCACCAATCTTCAGATATGATGCCAATAATATGATTGGTTGATTAAGATTAGGATGTCAGTGGGACCGAGGTCCAAAACATTTAGGGATGGGACCTTCTAAGGACCCTTTGGATCAAGAACCCAATAGGAATTGGGGGATCTGGGTTAAATTAGGACTTGGATGCATCCATTTAGAAATGGAACCCCATACCCGAATGGTTAGGTTTAAGAGAAGTGGGCGCCAATAAGGCTGGGACCCTCCATTTCACCAGTCATCATCGTTTAACACCACACACACAGACACACACGCCAGCTAAGAAGACGAGGAAAGTTAATACTCACATTTTTTCTTCTGAAAGAGAAACTCTCCCTCGGTGACGGCGTGGTAGAAGAGGTTCAAGAAGAGGAACACACACATGTTCCTCTTGTTACGAGCCTCCTCGCCCATTTTTCCTCTTTCCCTTTCTTACACAGATCTCAAGATGCGAATATTAAGTAGTCGGAGCGCTTTATCCTGCTCCTGATGAGGACGTAGCGTGGAAGTTAGTCACCAGAGAGGGAAACCAGAGGAGTTCACATTTTTGCACTTAATTAACTGAAGATTTCTTAATTACTGTTTGTTTCTACTTATTTCTGGCTCCGTCTATCATTCTCCTACCTATGGCTTGTGCCGCCACTCCCCCTACCAGTCGTCCACCTACAGTATATAGAGCAGAGAGAGGAGAGACACACGATTTACTAACGACACTTCTCACTTCTTGTAATTCATAATATATTTACTTTTTCACAAAATTTATAATTGTTTTCATCATCAACACCGACCTTAACATATTACCGGACACAAAGATAAATAAGTTATTCAGGTGCAAAATTCTGTCTTGGTCATCGTTATCATAAAATATCTTACGATGAAGTCACACCTGCCTTTATTTCACACATTTAAAACTTTATTGCACCAGCAAACTCACACAATATTCACATGCAAAGCTTTCTGACTTTTGGGCACCTTTTTCAGAATATATGAAAACTTTTATTTAAGAAATTATCTCTCGGGAAAAGTCACGTCTTTCCAGGCGTTTTATTTTTTTTATTTTTTTCTATTTATTTCAGTCTAAAAATTCTGGGACGGCGTTGAAATATACATGTAGTGATGGGCCATTACGCTGGCCATTTAGAAGAGAATGAATAAGAAAACTTTTCACAACAAGAAAGGAATTATTTTTATGTATTTGAAAAAGTGTTTGAGAAGATGGTGGACTGTTTCTTGTCTTCCATCAAAACGTGAATAAAATGGAAGAGAACAATAGTTTCTGTACACTTCTCTATATATCCTTTACTAGGAAGTTGACAAAATAAATATTTGTTTCGGTGTAAAATTTGCTCGTGTTTTCCTTGTTAACTATATAATTAACAAGTGTTTTTCTTGTTAAATATGCAATTTACAACCATTTTCCTTGGCACCTCTATAATTTACAAGTATTTTCCTGATTAACTATAATTTAAAAGAATTTTCCTTATTTACGTTTTTATTTTACAGTATATATCCTGGTTTATAATTTACGTCTAATAGTCTAGTTTAGGTTTATATTTTACAGCGTTTTTCCTGTCATTTCCTTTATGTTTTACCTGTATTTTCCTGTTTAACTTTAAGTTGTGTTCACGAGTATTTTTCAGGTTTACTTTTATATTTTATGAATGTTCATATTGTCGATTTTTTTATCGGATTATCTTCATATTTTCTATTAATTTCTGGTCTTACCTTTATGAGAGTAACAGTGTGCTGGTTTACCTTTACACCTTACATGTATTATCTTGGTTCGGTGCGCTAAATTTTTCCGGCCACCAAATCTCTCGGATCAAGTTAGGTAAGCAGGTTTAAGTTAGGTTTGGTGAGGTGAGGTAAGCTGGTTTAACTTAGATTAGATGAGGTGAGGTAAGCTGGGTTACGTTAAGTGAAGTGAGGTGAGGTAAGGTGTTCAAGAGACGTAATATTTTGACAAAAGAACAAATATTTATGCCTGAAGGGATGGAAGAAGTTATTATGTCTACTTCCGTGTCTAAAAAAAATCATTTATGCAAAAAACAAGCACACGTGAGGGAATGAACCTAATTCACTATTTGAGAATAGAATAAAATGAAACAAAACTACCAGGCGAAAAGTCAACCACATGGAAATATGACACATTAACGTGCAACAGAACAGAAATACCAAGTAATCCCTACACATACTCATATTATACACCCAGTAGCTTTATTACACGGGGAAGTTTGGCACATCACACCAATTTATTTCTATATTTTACGTCAATTTTCCTTGAGTCTATGGAATATTTAGTTGAAAGCTTATCATTATAAAATATATTTTATCTATATTTCTACAGCATTGTGATATGTTGTTTAGTAGCTGAATGTTATTATGGCAGAGTTTATAAAACTATATTTTAAGACGATCTAATCTAACCGAACCTAACTGGTCGAAATAGAAATATTTTTGTTCAATTAATCTAGGTAAGGTTAGGTTAAGTTGGGTTGATGTAAAACAGAGAGAATGAACCACAGTCAACATGATGCAGTGGTCCTCTGTGCACTTCTCCATAATTACATTTTTTTTTTTAATTAATCTACGATCACAGAACAGCTATACGCACAGGTGATTTAGTTTCATTATTTCTAATTACTTGTTTCCTGTTTCAACTTATTTTGTCCTCCTTTGAGTTTACGAATAAAAGAAGTCAAGGCTTCCTTTTAATTTAATTAACGATATAATTACAGGTTCATTTTAATTTACGTCCTTAATAAGTTCAACCACTAATTAACTCACCATACTTAGTTTTCCTTCATAATGTATAATAATAATCTTTCCTCCAAGCTCATGAATTTTATTTTTCTGTTTTCAATCCATTAAAATTTTTTGCTCCTCGTTATTTCCTCTTCCTGATAAATCCGTAGATCACTTTAGTCATTTTTGCGTTATTTTTCGTCTATCTTCAATGTGGAAGTTGATCCCATAAACCAGATGACTCACCAGGAGCAGTGTTTGCTTATTAATCAGTTAGTTAGTTAGCGTCAGTCCTGCATTCGGCCAGCGTCGCTTCCTCACCTGGAAACCTACTCCAGGTGTCCATTAAAGTTAGCTAGATTAGAAGTGCCTTGGGGTCGAAACATTGATTCCAAGAACCGGGAGAGAGCGTTGTATCCACTCGGCCACCGCACCCTTCTTTTATATCCTTTATTCTCTTTATTCGTAATTTATATAAAGAATCGCGTAAGTTCGTTTAAAAGGTAAAGTTAAGTCTTAGCTAATGGCGCAGTTAACTTCCGATATATTAAATGCAAGTATATATATATATATATATATATATATATATATATATATATATATATATATATATATATATATAGTATATACTATATATATATATATATATATATATATATATATATATATATATATATATATATATATATATATATATATATATATATATATATATATATATATATATATATATATATATATATACTGTATATATATATATATATATATATATATATATATATATATATATATATATATATATATATATATATATATATATATATATATATATATATATATATATCTGTGTGTATGTATGTCACTCGCACATGTTCACACACACTACATCAATAATCTAAAACGTTGCTGCGTGCGTGGCCTTAATCTCACTCTGGAGGGGTTAAGGCAGGACAGTACAGGACTCACACACACTATGATGCTAATTGGAACTTAGATAAGGCTTCAATCCCCAAGAGCTTTAGATCACCGAGGTGCCATCTAGGTATTAAGCGTATCGTGGTATTCAGGTATCAAAGTACCATACTACTGCTCAATACCAGACTCAAAACATAGTATAAGATATCAAGGAAAGTATTCAAGGTACCATCATGGGAGGAAAGTATCAAGGTACCATCATGGGAGGAAAGTATCAAGGTACCATCATGGCAGGAAAGTATCAAGGTACCATCATGTTAGGAAAGTATTCAAGGTACCGACAAGAATCCAAAGTAAATAAATGACCAAGTAACAAATTATAAGTTTATTAAGATAAAGAAGTAGCAAAGTATAATAATATCAAAGTGACAAGGCATTAGGGTGTCAAAATATTCCAAAGTTCTAGGCAAACAAAGTATCAAAATAACAAGATATTACATATAAGTATCGAAATCTCAATCCTTTAAGATATCCAGGTTTAACATCATGGTATCATATGCGTATAAAAAAAACTTCAGAGTATCATGGTGTCCAAGTGTATAATATTAAGGTTTGTAAATACGAAGTAAGATTTTGCTTGTTTCGACACCAGGGTTGATGCAGGCGCCATTTAAAAAGTGGTAATGTTTCCCGCTGTGAACCACATCACTGCGGCAACAATTAACAGTACCCGGTGGTAGTTTCCTTGATAGCGATTGTAAAGCTCAAGTTTACAGCCGCAATTTCCTGGCGTCTACGAGCGCCCCGCTGCGTAGCCAGAATCTTTTAAGTATTGTAATTTTCCACTAATTTTCTCTCAGTGATAGTGTTATGTTGTCCACAAATACTCTGCGTCTATTAGAGAGATTACTGATTCCTTATTCTTTATTCAAGTTAAGTTTTCTTCATGGGTTAGATAGTGGCGCCCTCTGAAGTCATGATAAACGTTGTTTTACCTGTATGTTGCTGGTGAACGTAGTTAAAGTAAACGTTAAGGCTGTATGTTGCTGGTGATCGTAGTTAAGGTAAACGTTAAGGCTGTATGTTGATGGTTAACGTAGTGATGATAAATGTTAAGGCTGTGTGTTACGGGTTACCACATAGGACTCCAGAATGAACACCACCTAACCTCTGCATAAAACTTTGCTTGCATACAAAACACGAGCCAATATTACACGATGAAAATCTCCGCTATTAGTGAACAACATCACACCTCCACTGAGACAAATTAGCCCGAAACAGCGATACTTAAGTGTCAACAACCTATGGCTAATTAACATTAATTGGGGATCACCATTTTCTATTTCTTACAATATATCTTTAGTGGACATTAGACATTAACTTTTGTAGATACATTTATTATAATACTACTGGTTGGGCTTTACATTATAGGGGCGAACATTTAGAAGTGAATTGTCAAGTTTTTTCTCCAGTACAATACATATCTTCCGACAGTAAGTACTTTCTTTTCATCGCAAAATTTTCTAAACTCTTTATCGTTTCTTGTAGACAAAACTCGGGTGATGCTCGTAGTTATTAAGGTGTGGAAAATCTAGCGGTGTCATGCTGTTCGTTTTTGCCGAGTATAAAGTTGTGTCCATACAGGACGAGTACATTACTATATAATGCACTTACGGCTGATAGGATACTGCGAGACAGGTCCTGACCTCAATGGTCATTTGTCGAAATTAGGGATTTGTAATGGTGTAATGGTAAAGATTTCAGAGAAGAAACAAGATTCTCTACTCATATCATAATTCGTATGTTGTCACTAGGTCCAGGTTTCACATTCTGTGCACAATTGAATCAAAATCCATCAATTTCAATACATTACAAGCTTACTTCTTGTGTTCGTAGGAAATCATATACTGTTGCTACCTCTTTTCTGTCAGTTAAACGTTTGTAATTTGTTTTCCAAGCGGAACGTTTCACAGATTTCATCAATATAAAAACATTCGTTCCTGAAATGGTTCTCAGATCACGAAGCATCGCTCCAAAATACACAGCTTCACTTTAGCGTTAAACATCGATTACTTAGAGTCAATCATCTGAATCTTTATTTCTTGTACATGACGTTGTTGTGTTTCATCTTAACCTAATAAATCACTCCAAAAATGAGTCGCTAAATAATGTCGCTTCACACGGTACACGGTTTCACTTATAGCTCTAAAAATCGATTGGATTTCTAGTCACTAATCCACAACTTCATTTTTTTTCGTTTTCCGTCGAAACTGGTATGGTTTTAGTATTTGTGAGAGAGACGAAGACATAGGGACAAGGCTAAATTTGCATCTCTGAATATCATCACTCCACACACACACACGCACACACACACACACACACGGTTCACTTGAATATCCTTGGAAACCTATTTTCTATATATCCAGTGAGCTGTAACTTCACCTTCTTACACTTCCCTACGTTTTTCGTCGGGCCAGGTGGTGAATTGGTATCATTTTGCAAGGCTAAGACGTAAAATAAGAGCTGGGTGGTAAGAGCCGGCGGGGCCTGGTGTACGGAGCGACGGGACCAACACACTACGCCACCTCAACAGCCACTGAGGCTTCCAGCGCCCCTCACCACCTTCACCCACCTACCCCCCACACTCCGCCAGCGCCACCTGCACCCGCTTGCATCCACTACACCACTTCTTTATTCTATGTGGTTTGGGCTTTCAACCTCCTCCCGCCACTAACACCCACCTCCACCCCTTTTTATATTGGATTTTAGTTTTTCATCAACATTACTTCACCTCCAGTCCAGCAACGACTCCACTTATTTTATTTAATCACACACACACACACATTGTGTGTGACGCTAAATAGGGATAACTGCCGATTAGCTTGCAAAAGCAACTGACCATTTTGCTAAATAAGGATATTTTTCTATTGTTATAACTTAATGAAAAATAATTCGTATGTGGTAAAACTCAATCCGTTTCTTTTAATTAAAACGTTGTTCCCACCAAGAGAACCCCGAAGTATACCGAAGTAGATTAGGCTAGGTTACACATGACACTATAAATTAATACTGTACGTATTAGGAGTATTTACATGAACGTTTTTAGCCAGTCAGAAGTTTCTAAAAAATGAACGCATAGAAGTTTTTGCTATTAGGCAATTATCCCTATTTACTATAACACACACACACACACATGCACACTATATATAAGAACATAAGAACGGAGGAAACTGCAGCGGGCCTATTGGCCCATACTGGGCAGCCCCGTTTACACCCAACCCCTATTGCTCATATAAGCATCCAACCTATGTTTGAAGCTATTCAGCGTATTCGAGTTAATGATGATATTTGGTAACTTGTTCCATTCATGCACTACTCTGTTTCCAAACCAGTGTTTACCTATTTCGCTCCTAAATCTAAATTTGTCTAATTTAAAACCATTGTTACGAGTTCGCTCCTGGTTGGATAGTTTGAGTACCTTTGTAATGTCCCCTTTGTTTAGCCGTGACTTCCACTTATACACCTCTATCAGGTCGCCCCTCGCTCTACGTCTCTCGAGGGAGTGCAAATTAAGATGCTTTAACCTGCCTCTATACTCAAGGTTCCTAATGCCCGGGATTAGTCTTGTCATTCTCCTCTGAATTCTTTCCAATGATTCTATATCCATCCTGTAATACGGTGACCAGAACTGAACTGCGTAATCCAGGTGTGGTCTCACAAGCGCAAGATACAGTTTTAGGATGACCTCACTAGTCTTGTAACTAACACTCCTTTGTATGAACCCAAGTACTTTATTAGCCTTGTTACGAGCAAAAACACATTGTTTACTTGGCTTAAGGTTCCTACTTATCATTACTCCTAAATCTCTCTCGCAGTCGGATTTCTCTATGGCATCATTGTTCATCTGGTATCTGGTTTCCCTGTTTACATCTCCTATACTGAGTACTTTACATTTGTCCACGTTGAATTTCATCTGCCATTTTTCAGACCATTCGAAAAATTTGTTTAGATCTTCCTGTAGTTTTGCGGAGTTCTCGTCAGATTTAATAACACGTCCTATTTTAGTGTCATACCAAATTTTTGAGCATAATATTCTCCATTGAATTCAAATGGCAATGGGTAATCCACTCTCACCTGTATTAAGCAACCTATATATGGAATTCTTTGAAAAGAAACTATTAAGTAATATTTTACTAACTTCAGCAGTCTGGTTTAGATATGTTAATGATGTATTATGTCTCTGGCCATGTAATGAGGACCTAAAAGCTTTCCTGCCACAACTTAACAACTTTGCTCCCTCGATCAAATTCAATGTGGAATTAGAGCATGACTGTAAATTGCCATTCCTAGACTGTCTGATACACAGAATAGGTAACACTTTTAAGTTCAGTATTTATAGAAAACCTACTTATGTGTGTTCATACATTCATTATTATTCTGCCCACCATAATAGAGTCAAACAGTCAGTATTTTCAACAATGTATTTACGTGCTTTAAGAATTTGCAGCCCGGAATTCATTGATGAGGAATATAAATATATCTATAATATTGGCTCAAACCTTAAATACCCTAGATCTTTCATAGACAAATGCCTGAACATTACTAAGAAATCTTTTTATAGAACTGATCCCAAGCCCACCCATGACCATAAGAATCTCTTAGTATTACCATTTCACAAAAATTTCTCTCAAAGTCCTTTACATCTAAAAACCTGGAACGACAATGTGGCATTTAAAAACTCATGCACTGTTAAACAAATGTTAATCAAGAACTCCCCCAACAACACAATTGGTTGCATTTATACAGATCCTTGCAAGGAATGTAATATGTTTTACTTAGGCCAGACAGGTAAAGATCTTGTAACTAGACTTAAACAACATAAATATAGTGTTAGGACAGGCCAGGAATCCAATGCTCTGTTTGTTCATTTGAGGGATAACAAGCATTGCATTGACTGGGATAATGCCTCCTCAATATTACCTTGTAATTCAATTGACAGCAGGAACATCATAGAATCTAGTCTCATTAAACATACCGAAGCATTCAACTGAATTTGAGTAATGGCATGTACAAACTGGAAAATTTTGTAATTAAGAAGATTTGTAACCAGGTGAGAAGGTTGGGTCACCTTACCCTCTGACCTGACTAACGACCGTTGCGGTGCTATTTAAAGATTAGTAGGGTCATTACCTAATACCTGACCATTGTGGACCTGATCTCACCCTCCTCTGTTTATATACACCTTGTTTTGTACTTCTCTTTAGTCTGTACTCACCCCTGAAGATGTGAATTACACGAAAGCGCTTGGGAACTTCGTGTTTTCTTCTTTCCTTGTGGTTATCAGCATATACCTAGATCACGCGCACCTACAGTGATTTACTTGCATAAATATATATATATATATATATATATATATATATATATATATATATATATATATATATATATATATATATATATATATATATATATATATTTCATGTAAATCCACAATGAAAACGTGGATAAGATAAATCTTGATAAAATCACACGGGAAAATGGAAACATATATATATATATATATATATATATATATATATATATATATATATATATATATATATATATATATATATATATATATATATATCAGTACGTGTAAGTACTTATAACAATACACACAAACAAGAAATATGTCGCCTTGCAGAACTTATTTGTTCGTGAAGAATTTTCTAACACATTAAATCTCGCTCAGCCTCCAGCAGGGCTGTGTCCAGACAGGCTGGCGTCTGTCGCTCACTGAAAACAACTTTAAATTCTTTCGCAAAAATCTTCTGTTACATCAAAGTTTCAGTAATTTGGAAACGAATGAATATCTGGAGAGACCTGACGGGATCTGTCTGTCTCTTCACTAAGCACCACTGCCAAACTCATCAAAACAGGAGAATCATATAACTAACTTGTTAATTTTAATTTTCTAACAATTTATGATTGTTACATTAATTAATTTAGAATAATTTTTTTATGTTTCTGTAGTTCCTTGCATGTCCTCATTATATACTACAACAACTTAGTATAATAATGATAATTTGATTAAATCCAGACCAAAATGTGTTGAGTGACAGACAGTTACTGTTGTAGCATTAATTTTATGTTGCCGCGAAAGTTCCAAATGGGATCACAGCCCATACTTAAATAAGTGTCTTAACAAAGCCCAATATTTGGATGTATGGTGCTGGATCCATCACGCCTTGAGAACCGGAAATATGAAGAACGTTTCACTTTGCCTTCTTGTAACAGTCAGTGCATTGGTAAAGGATTCATTTTATGTTCAACTTGGACATCAACAACACAGCACTGAGAGGTTAATCCTTTTTCAGTGTTTTTTTTTTTTTTTTTTTACAGTAATCGAATAAATCACTCCTGGTCGTTAACTAACTGGGAAATCCTTAATTCAGGTGTTGTCAGGTCGATGTGATGAGGTCTCTTGTGCTCTGAGTGTCGAAAGTACCCGAGTTATTGAAGTACAGGAAACCATGTTCAAGAAAATTTTCTGTTTTAGCAGAGAAGGAATAGATGTTATAAGAACATAAGAAAATAAGGAGTCTGCAATAGGCCGGTTGGCCTGTGCATGGCAGCTCCTGTCGAGAGTTACTACCACTCTCTATCATCCATGAATCTATCTAGCCTCCTTTTGAAACTTTCCAGAGTTCCAGCACTTACTACAAAGTTGCTAAGCTTGTTCCACTTGTCCACCACCCTATTTGTGAACCAGTTTCTTCCTATCTCCCTCCTAAACCTAAACTTATCCAACTTAAATCCGTTGCTCCGAGTCCTATCCTGCTCGGATATTATAAGAACTTTATCTATATCCCTTTATTGATTCCTTTCACCCACTTAAATACTTCTATCATATCTCCCCGCACTCTTCGTCTTTCTAGGGAATGCAAGTTAAGTTTCTTTAACCTATCCTGATATGGAAGGTTTCTAAGTCCCGGAATCATTTTCGTCATTCTTCGCTGCACCTACTCTAGTGAATTGATATCCATTCTATAATAAGGGCACCAGAACTGAACCGCATAATCGAGGTGCGGCCTGACTAGCGCAAGATATAGTTGCAATAAGACCTCTGCACTCTTATTACTTACATTTCTAGATATGAAACCCAATACTCTGTTTGCCATATTTCGAACATTAACGCACTGTTTTCTAGGCAGTAGGTCCGGGCTTACAAGTACCCCTAGGTCTCTTTCACAAGTTGACTTCTCTAGGTTGATGTTGTTAAGGCTGAATACATTGTCAGTATTTGTTCTTCCAATATTAAATATGCTGCACTTCCTGGTGTTGAATTTAATTTGCCATTTTTCAGACCACCCCTGCAGTTTATTTAGATCCTCCTGTAATGTATTTGCATCCTGCCCTGAATTAATCTGCCGCCCTATTTTGGTGTCATCCGCAAACTTGCTTATGTCACTGCTGATCCCAGTATCTAGATCGTTTATGTAGATTATGAACAAGAGTGGGCGGAGTACTGACCCCTGGGGAACCCCACTGGTTACACGGCCCCACTCAGATTTAACACCATCTACGCTGACCCTCTATGCTCTATCGGTGAGCCATGATTTGATCCAATTTAAAACTTTCCCCTCGATACCATGAGCCTTAATTTTTCTCAGAAGCCTCTGATGCGGTACTCTGTCAAATGCTTTGCTAAAGTCTAAGTAAATAACATCATAATTTTCGTCATTATCTACTACCTCGAAGACTTTCCTAAAAAACGTCAGCAGATGTGTTAGACAAGATTTTCCATTTGTAAACCCATGTTGCGGGTCGTAGATTAATTTGCTTTTCTCTAGATGCGATCGGATGCTATCTGCTATAATTGATTCAAGAAATTTCCCCATTACTGACGTCAAACTGATCGGCCGGTAATTTGACGCTGATGCTCTGTCTCCCTTTTTGAATATGGGTACTACATTTGCCTGTTTCCACAAGTCTGGCACAACTCCAGTGTCTAATGATTTTGTAAATAAATTTACAAGGGGTCCGCTAATCTGTTCCCTACACTCTTTGAAGACTCGAGGGAAAATTTCATCCGGCCCTGGGGATTTTGTCTTCTTTAGTTTATTTATCCTCTTAAGAACATCTTCTTTTCTGATAGTGATATTCTTTAATTTCTCTTCTTCCTTTCCCCTAAATATCAGTTCCACCTCTGGAATTTCCTCGCAAATTTCTAATGTGAAAACTGATAAGAAGTAGTTGTTCAATGCTTTGCTTATTTCTTCACTGCCATTTATCACTTCTCCCCTCCCTGACTTTAAAGGCCCAACTTTGTCCCTGACTTTTGTTCTATATACCTGGAAAAATCCCTTGGGATTCGCCTTGGATTCTCTTGCTATTTTGACTTCATAGTCTCTCTTTGCTTTCCTTATATTTTTCTTAACATTCCTAGATAGTTCATTATACCTATTTCTGAGCTGCTCCTCCCCTCCCTTTAATCTCTTATAAATTCCTTTCTTTATTCCTATGTCATGTTTAAGTTTTCTGGTCATCCACCCTGGCTCATTCTTATTTAACCTAATTTTTCTGTATGGTATATTTTGTTCTTGTGCTTTATGTAGTATACTAGTGAATATATTATAGTCATGATCAATTGTTGTGTCATCTGTGACCTCACCCCTTCCTACTGGGGACTGACGTGACTGTTCCCAGGTGACCTCACCTAGGTACCTTCTTAATCCTTGATAATCCACCAACCAAAAGTTTGGGACTCTGACCATATTGTCATTGTTTTTTGTTTCCCAATTTAGGGTGAGCCTGATTTCTCTGTGATCACTGTTACCTAGTTTTTCCCCTACTGTGATATCTCTGATAATATTTTCTTTATTTGTTAATATTAGGTCTAATATATTGTCACTTCTAGTAGGTTCTGTAATTAGTTGTTTCAAAAAATTGTCATGTACTGCATCTAGGAAGTCTTCAGATTCATAGTCACCTACAATGTTGTCCCAGTCAATATTTCTGAAGTTGAAATCCCCCATAATGCATAGGTTGTTATATTTTGCTGCCCTACTCATTTCCTGCCATATGGGCTGAGTTGCTTCTTTGCCCAGACTTGGGGGCCTGTAAATCACTCCCATAATTAGTTTTTCTCTTCCTTCCTTGATTTCTACCCATACAGACTCGGTTCCCATATCACCCTTTATTGAATTATTAATACAACATTTCAATGTATCCTTGACGAAGATTGCGACCCCTCCCCCCTTCCAACCTTCCCTGTCCTTGTGAAAAAGGTTGTACCCTTCTATGTGGTACTCTGATAAAAAAAAAATTTGCTCGCCAGATTCATCCAGTTTCGGTGATTGCTATGACGTCTACATTCTCGGTACATACAATCGCTCTCAGCAAGTCTATTTTATTTCTAACGCTCCTACTGTTTGTATAGTATACATTTAAGCCTACCCTTCCCTGGTCCTGTTTTACCCCTTGTCCTGAGTAACCAATTTTACTTCCCAGGACCTGCTTGTTTTTTGACTCCCACTTTCCCCGACCTCTCTCTACTGGCGAAACCCCCCCTTTGGAGTAACAATTTCACGCTCTAGGGATGCAGACAACGTCTTTACCCCGGCACGAGACAAGTGTACTCCGTCACGACTGTACAGGTAGTCGTTGCCAGCTATCAATGAATGCCCAACCATTGCTTGCACAATGTTTTTCCAGTCGGCAATATATAGCAATTGCCCTGGACAGCCATTCACGACCAACCCCTCTTCTAGGCAAGACACCACATACTATCGGGATCCCCCCCCCTATCTCTAATCTTCCCCAGCGCCTCCCTATACCTCTTGAAAAGTTCCTCACTCCTAACCTTTCCTATGTCGTTTCCTCCCACACTAAGGCACACTACTGGATTGGTACCCTCCCCTGACAAAACCCTGTCTAACCTCTCAGCTACATGCCCTATCCCAGCCCCAGGAAAACACACCCTAGTCCTACGTTTCCTATCTCTTGTACAAAAAGTCCTATCTAAAAACCTCACCTGGCTGTCCCCAACTACCACGACCTTACCTCTAGGCAGGGTTTGTACAACTGCCCTTTCCTCTACCTGCACCACACTTTCCTGCCTCTTCTCTTCCTCGCCAGCTTCCTCCAGCACCTGGTAGGGGTTCCTACATTCCACACCCTGGTCAGTTTTCCTGAGCCTGACCCTAGTCCCCTTGGAGACAACCACTCTCCACTCCTGCTCCTCCTTCGCAGGTGTCCTGCTAGGCAGGACACCTACCTGAAGGAGTTCAGTCCTGAGGGCTTCATTTTCCCCCTTTAGAGTGTCAACCTCACTCCTCAACTGCCCCAGCTGCCTTAGCAGAGTGGCCAAGAGGTCGTCTTTCCCCACACTACTCTCCTCTTCCCCAAGACACAACGATCCAAGGCGGCCATTTTTCTTGGTCACTACGGGAGAACTTGGGGTACGTCCTTCTCCAAGCTGGGTCAGGTAGCAACTCAAGCTGGCTAATGAGGGTTTGTGAGAGTCCCTGTAAGTGAGAACCAGAAGGTGAAGAGAAATGATGTTGATGTATGAAGTATTACAGCGTCTCAGCAACTAGGTTAGTACGTACACTAATCACCAGAAGTTAAGAGAGATACATCCCTCTGATCGTCTGTGAAAAGAGAGATGAAACAATCCCGTGCCAGGGGTAACAGGGAGCCTCGAGATAAACAAAAGAATGACCCACTATGTGGTCGCAGTGTCACTCAGCCAAATTCATTATGGCGCATCGACGGTGGGACAATCGTACCAGCCAGCAGAGGAGGACACGAGGTTACTGAATGGCCATGAAAGGCTACTACAGTCTATGCTCTCCCAAGAAACACATTCTCGAATTTTTCTTTCTTCTTTCTTGCAGCAGACGTTAACTGGAGTGAGGAAACTAACAAAGTAGTGTGGACTCGCATCTGATTGTCAAGGGGATCTTCACAGGGCAAGTGACTGCACTCTGGGTTTGAAAATTATTAAAGAATTTAGGTTCCTTCCAGCAGGTAGAACGAAACCTGCCAAGACGTACAGTACAGTACACTGAGCCTCTGATCACCTGCCGTCACACATGGGGTCATGGTGCATGTCAGTGTCGGTAAAATAAGAGACATGGGTACTGTAGCGCAAATAGCGGTTCCGTCACGTCCTACCTAGAGTATCAAGGTAACAATGAGGGTGGAAAACCATTCCCTTCTCTTTCTATTTAATATATGTTACCTGGGGATTGTAACTCCCAGATTGTGACGAGAAGTCTCATTCATTCCCACAGTCAACTTTAATGATCCTAATTCACTTAAACCATTTCCATCACGACTTACTATGTGCATTATTAAATGCTAATCCAAATGTCAAAGACAAAAGTTCTGCTGGTAAGTTATTTCCTAATAATTATGCCAAGTTCTCTGTCTTCTATACCTAAAAATTGCTTTTGATGAAGCTCGAGGGAGAGAATTCCTGGCCGAAGTTGCTGAGATGAGGATGACGGGTAAATTACTTCACTGGAAGAAAGAGTATCTCTCAGGCACGAGAACTGACATACTCTAAAGTTTAAAGGGTGTTTATACACTGAGGTATGCAGATGATATATTGATCCAAACCGCAATATATAAGGCAGTAACAAGTGCGCTATTAAACT
The DNA here is from genome assembly GCF_018991925.1 of Homarus americanus. Lineage (NCBI taxonomy): Eukaryota > Metazoa > Arthropoda > Malacostraca > Decapoda > Nephropidae > Homarus > Homarus americanus. The sequence goes on along the minus strand of NW_024719665.1, from coordinate 3,589,866 downwards.
CGAGTAAGTTTCTGAAGATGATGGTTACATAAGATTGACGCCAGGAGTGTGATGCTCACCAGCCAAGTTTATTAGTCTCAAGCGTAAGTTAACTTCCTCGAGCGTCTATGAGAGAACTCGTCAAGTTAATATCGTCGCTGCCGTCAATAGACGGAACTATAGTGTACTCGTCTGCACTAACAGCCAATTACTTAATTTTTTATGGGGTGTACAGAGAGATTACCTTTCGCAAGAACATCTAACAGGCTGACGCCCCTCCCTAGGATGTCTGTGTTAGAGTTCCAAATATAGCAAGGAAGAAATGTTATATCCTCCACTCTGAGCTGCGGACCGAGTACCTTCAAGTAATAGAGGAAGAATCCCAAGGGAGAGAATATCAGAAAGACCATCAACGACGGATCAACAGACCCTGAGAAGAGATATCAAGATTTGTCTTTACAGATGTCAGAAGCGTAACGTTACAAGGACTCAGATTTTGGCGGTATTATTGACCCTAAATACCGTTAGAAATAATTTTTGTTTTATCGTGATCTCAAAATGTATGATAACCTTACAAAGTTTTAATACGTTTCTGATTAATATTAATAGTGAATTAATAATTACTGGAGAATAGAAGCCATGTTATTAAGATGAAACTTGACTGGGTGCCACTCATGTTGGCCTTGTCGGTAATGAGAGGACGGACCACCTACTGTTGTCAAATTACCAGCACAACGCGAGAGCTCTGGCTACCAGCTGGGAATATTAGTTAAGTCTCAATTAAGAAAAATAACTCGGAAAGTGAAAATAATGTGAAAATAATGTCAGACGTAGTGAATTTAGCTGTACTTGTGTTATGTATTATGAAAGTGTATCCCAGGCCAACATCTTCACTTATAGCAAGAATGAGTCTTGGTTCTTGTTACTTATGGCAACTTGGTAAGTGAAGGCAAACGATACAACAGAAGGTGTGAGGTGTAGACAGTGTAGAGTGTGTGGTGTAGACAGTGTAAGGTGCGTGGTGTAGACAGTGTAGGGTGCGTGGTGTAGACAGTGTAGGATGTGTGGTGTAGACAGTGTAGGGTGTGTGGTGTAGACAGTGTAAGGTGCGTGGTGTCTAAAACTGGCCGGATAATATTTGTAAGCTTCTGCAGGCAGTGAATAATATCCTTCCATTTTGTTGCTGAAAAAATCTGCGATAAATTCTTTCTTTGTGTGTGCGGTTCACATCATTAAATCAATGGGGCTTAAGACCCTCATATTAAACAACAGATGATTCATTTTGACTGTGTCGTTAAGGCAGTTAAGTGAGTTAAAGCAGAGTTACCCCCCCCCCCCGTGTGACTCCAATTATCCTTCTCCACACTGCTCCATAAACTCTTAACAAGAATTTTACTTAAGCTGGATCCATGGAGTGAACGTCATTCCATAACTCCAACTGATATGAGTCACCACTTACGGCGTCGATGCTTGTGGCCTCAGCTGTTGCTCTCAGGCCTTACACCACAGGAGACAGAGTTTAAATCTTCCTCTTCTTTGTTACTTATTGTATAGCCAGAGGACCAGCCCTGGAGGTGTGTGATGATGATGGTGGTGATACCGCCCACGTGTTGGGTTTGGTTGTACTACACACCTGCTAGACTTAATACAGATGGGCTTTGACTTATGTGTGTGTGTGTGTGTGTGTGTGTGTGTGTGTGTGTGTGTGTGTGTGTGTGTGTGTGTGTGTGTGTGTGTGTGTGTGTGTGTGTGTGTGTGTGTGTGTGTGTGTGTGTGTGTGTGTGTGTGTGTGTGTGTGTGGGTGGGTGGGTGGGTGGGTGGGTGGGTGGGTGGGTGGGTTCCCTGTCTGTTTCACTTCTCTCAGTCCAGTAGGGGTTTTCTCCTCCAGTAAGGCTGACACTGACCCAATATTTAGTTTAGCAAGTAAGTAAACTGAGTAAGTAAACGTTGGTACTGTCACACTACCTCATGACACCAAACAAACAAGGGTACAAACTTTCTTGGTAGGCAATCTGGAATGATATACTGTACTGTATATGCAGCCATTGGGGAGGGTCAGCCATGTCAGCCATCAAGAGGTCCTCATCTCAAAACATCTCTGGCTCCTCTTTACTCCTCCTGACCCCTCTAGCCCAATCCCGCATGACCCCCTGACCCCCCTTGGTTACCCTTGCCCTCCATGGCCCTCCCTCCCCCCCCACTGGTCTGAATCCATTGGTGTCTGCTAAAATGATCACGTTTTTAACCTGTAAAATGCTATTGATTCATACGTAACCTCTATCCCCTTCAGACGATTTTATTCACAAGGGGTTAAGCGTCTTTTAACTAAAACAGATCCCTAATAATTATCTAATGCTACTTTTGCTTTGATTGATATTTTTCATCTACTAACACAACTTATGATAAATGCAACAAATTTATTTCTTCATATATTCCCCGTCTTCTGCCACCATTTGTATTATAGGATTTTGTTACATTTGGAAACGACCATCAGTTCCGTCTTGATGTTATTTATTCCAAGATCATATTGTACACATTTTATCACTGCCCTGTTGACCAGCTTTTGTATTGCCTCTTCATTACTGCCATAAGAGAAGTGTCATCTCCCAGCCCATTACTTGATATTACTTTACCATTAACTTATTCCAACACCGTTACTTACAACTTCTTTAATTAAAAATTCTGAACAGATATATAACGTTGCAGACAACACAACATATAGCCTTTTCTAATATTCTTGTATAAGTTTAAACCTGGAAATAAGGTCAATATCTATTAACACTGCAATTTCCTGATGCCGGTTAGGAATTTTTAGACCTTTGATATCTCCATCATTAGTGCTTATTATCTTTATGACATCTGTATAATATGGACACGAAGTAGTACCTTGTAGGAATTCGTGGTATAATGTTGTCTAGCACTCAGGATGGATGGAAACTCTAAGGTGGTTTTCTTGTATAATATAAGTTATATGATAGACAGTCTGGTGCTGGAGGTGCCGTGTGGTGAGGAGCTGCTCCTTAGAGACGTTCGGTGAGTAGCGTGTTGAAGGAGGTAGATGTGCAGGAGCTTCGTTAGAGAAGATGTTGACTGTTGCTGGCCTCCTGGTTGAATGAAAGCTGGACAGCGTGGAGCTTGCTGGAGGAGGTGTTGCGTGTTCAGGAAGATGGGCCAGAATGAGTGCTGGTTGGTGAGGAAGCTCAGAGAAGGACAGCTGGTGGGTCGCCATGCTCGCTGGCGGGAGCGAGGACCGCCAGGCAGGCGGAGGAGAGGCGAGGGCCGCCAGGCAGCGGCGGCGGAGGAGGTGTTGCTTGTTCAAGAAGAGAGACCAGAATGAATCTCAATGGAGAGACAGAGCTTATATACTCAGCAGCCGTGAGTCCTCTATGAGTCATGTTGGGAAAACCCGAGAAAGTCGCCGGTCTTTGGTTCGTTGCTAGGTAACGGTAACATCTGGTGTCGCCGCTCGCTTGGTTGCTAGGGAAGATGGTAGCAGCTGGTGACGCCGCTACGCAGTTGTAGGGGAGAAGTCCACTACAGTAGTAATTCCCTCACAGATGGTGCTATGGGGGCCTGACGTGGTGTAGTATTTCCCTCACAGATGGTGCTATGAGGGACCTGACGTAGTGTAGTAATTCCCTCACAGATGGTGTTATGAGGGGCCTGACGTGGTGTAGTAATTCCCTCACAGATGGTGCTATGAGGGACCTTGCGTGGTGTAGTAATTCCCTCACAGATGGTGTGTGTGTGTGTGTGTGTGTGTGTGTGTGTGTGTGTGTGTGTGTGTGTGTGTGTGTGTGTGTGTGTGTGTGTGTGTGTGTGTGTGTGTGTGTGTGTGTGTGTGTGTGTGTGTGAAGCCAGGTTTGTCTCGGATTGATTTATATATATAAACAATACCAAATACCCCAACTCATAACACATATAACCAAACAAGTTGAACAATATGAAATAAAGAACTGACCAACTAATTTATTTGCCTGCTGATTCAGATTAGGTCAGATTATCATGTGAACACCGGATTAAATTATCTTAACACCGAGAGGCTCTAGAGGGAAGGTAAACTATAAGTCATTATTATTAACTTAACAAGCAAGGACGTACTATGACCTAAACTAACAATATACCAAGAATTGGTAAGCGAGACAGAGATATTGGTATAGCACCCGACATAGAATTGGCGCCCAAAACTCATCATTAAACACAACGAAACATAGGAGTAACACCCGACATAACTAGGGTGATACCAGACTAGAAATAATGATTCGCTGTACAAATAATTAAGGTTATTTGGAGACCTCGGTGATACTCGGGTCCAGCACACACAAGTTCACAAGCGACCTCACTCTGGTCTCTAGGCGATGCGAAATTCTGGTACAGGACACACACACACACACACACACACACTCACTCACACACCGCAGTCGGTAAATTTATCAACCTGGAAAAAGTGAAAGAAGGTTATACTGAATTACTGCTCAGTGTACACATGATCAAAAAAGTACCTGTCCACATGGGTCCGATGGATTTCGAAATGATCAATATGACTTGCGTTGTCTCGGTAGAGTTGTCAAAATTCTTCGTCCGTGGTGTCATATTCTTTCGTACAGTGTGGTACGATACTTATTTTTACCGTGCGTACAGTACCATCAATTTTGATGCACCTATTTCATTTCGGCAACGTCTGCTTGACCTATTAGCGAGGGAGGAGAGGGAGGACCATATAATAGTCTCGTCACTCCTCGGGGCCGTAGAGGTGACAACTTCATCAGTGAACCTCTTTAACTCAAGGACTTATGGCGGGACGACCCATCGTTGGCTCCCATTAAAATACCCAAATCCTAACACACGTCACCATAAACACTTAAGATGGCAGCACTAGTTAACACTATTGCCAGTGATAACAAGCTTACTTTACTCTGAAGGAGGAAGAGGAGAAACATCCAACCAGAGAATCATTGAAGTGGTCACCATTTACTGTATATTACCGGTCCAGTTCTTGTTAAAATCGACTCTTTTCTTTTCCAAGTATATCTTCGCGCCTTCAGAAACAGAGCTGACGGAACTACATTAGGACCAGCAATGTCGATAACACTCCGCCGTCTCGTTGTCACGGTAACTGCTGGAAGTAGTCGTTTATATGCTACCTTACAGCTGTCACCTTGTCAACCTGCAGCAGCTTCAAACTTCCTAAGTCCACGAAGCAGAGGTTCACGTTGAAAATGACTGTATCAACGATCCCATCAAGGGAAGACAGAAACAGTGTTAGACCAGATCTCAACAATGCTTTAATTTTGCTCAAGAGAGATACCATACTCAAGGTCATCCAATTACACTCCCCGGTCTTCTCTCGTCGTAGTTGGGTTCAGCAAAAATCCAATCCTGATGTTCAGATAACATAAAGTTATTTCGATGAAATGTGACCAGCAAGGGATTTTCTACGATCCACTCTTCTTCTGAGCAGCGATAAAGTGTGTCATAGTGAATTTATCTCGCACATTCAACATCGATTTATAGACGATGGCACTTTGGAGTTATATATTGGTATCAATATCTATCACGCGAAGTCACACACACAGAAACTATAGGTCTCGCCCTCAACTCTACCTTATTATCAAGTTATCTTGGCTAACCCTTCTATTATTGATTAATTGATGTCTAACTTGCCGGACACCCGAGCCACAGCACCCTGCTTGGTGCACCCAGGATCTCCAGCGCTAACACTGACTTCCCCCCAAAAAATAAGTTGGATGACAAAAAGAGGTTTGCCTGAGAGTAATGACCAATGGAACCTAACTAACAAAAGATTCTTTGTCTGCCTTTCCTTATCGTTATATTAAACGTGAAATAAATCGTATATAGCCGGAATGTTTTAGCTAGAACAAATGTAGTACATGACTAAATAGTTTACTGTGTACATCCGAATAGCAAACGTTTTATGGAGTTTGTTGAATGTTTAAACTAAGAGCAATTATGCTGGATATTTCCTCGGGTAAATTGAAATGTTTCCTTGTTTCCCTCTATTAGATTTGGTGGGATTTTGTTCACCTGATTATTTTGGTGACGAGGTTTTGTTTTGTGGAAAGTGCACAGTGCGATCATTTCTTTTTGGTTGTCGTTCCTGTAAAAAGTTTTAATTATTTATAAAGTTTTATTTTCCTTCGTTTAGTTGTGTAGTCTAAAAAATAAGCAATGTGTTCACATTCAGTGATTATTACAATAATCTTTTTTGTGAGCTGCAGTGGTCAAGTGGATACAGTACAGTACTCACCGCCAATCTTAAAGGTCGCTAGATTGATTCCGGGCTACCTACAGTAACCTTCGGAAAGTAAAGGTCTTTGCTTGCCACGCTACTTCCTTGTGTACCGAAGGCTTAATATACTGTACATGTGTTGTATCCATACTGTCCTTGACTCTTGTTAGTAGTTGGAAAGTGTCTGTCTATATTGTTTCATCGGCTGTGTTTAAAATACACTTTCAAGTTTGACGGTCACTCTTAGTCCAATGAAGCTTACTGATACCTTACTCTCCATAAGCTTTTATTCTAAGTAAAGCTCATTTTATGGTTACACTTTTAATTTCGAAGTTGTCTGACTTGTGTATTTTCTCAACTGATCATTTAGTGCTCAACTCTAAAGACAGTCATGGAGGATACACAAAAAGTGATTTACAATCTGGCTACAGCTAAAGTTTCTGTGAAGACGGCCAGGGTCTCTCCTAAAACAAGACTTCCACCATCTATTGTCTCCAGTGGAGAAAAATCTCTTCTCTTCCTAAGGAGATCTACTGTTTCATGTCAGAGATGAAAGTTTCTCGCACAGGATGGGTGAGAACGGTGACGTAGGCAACTCAGGTAGTGGAGTCAAGGTCACTATTTCTACCAAATGTGATTTTCAGAATGAATCAGTCCTTATAAGACAGACGGAATGGGTCCATATTGCGGTGACCTTAAGCTGGTACTCCAGGAGTAGAAATCAACACTGCATCTATCTTCCTCTGTACCTTAGGAAGCCTCAGATATGACACAAAAGCTGCGTGTTTCTTCTTTATAGCCGTAATAATCTTATTTTAGTGAGAACACGTCAGTTGTGACTCATATCCAGAAGTAAGCTTCATATTGATCCCTTCCCTTATGTAATATTCCTAAAAAAATTTCATCGTAGAGACGTGGCTCTCCTGTACTAAAGCTGCCATGCTTGTTGCTGAGCGAATGGGTTGGTGAACTGCAGCCAGCGAGGGCCAGTCGGCAGAGCCCGCTTAAAGGCTCATGTTAGTAATTGAAGGATACAATATATCAACCGAGAATGTCGATAATGTTAGCCAGGAGGATACGGTCTTCTCACCCTATTAACCCAACTTCTGGCAGTTTTACACGTGGTTCATCAACTTGGGAAGAAAACAGTTTTGTTCTAAAATTCACTGACTACTACGCCATGATCTCACACTTCACAAAACAGACTTGTCTTCAGCCGGTTTCAATTACTTGCTGTCCCACCAAGGGAGGGTTCACGTTCCTTGCTCATTTTCTGGGCCATAAAATTACCTTTGATATATCAGTCCTCCATTTATGACCTACAAAACCTCACGAATGACCTGGTGAGGTCTACAAGCAGCTAGAGAACGTGAGACGAAGTCTCTTACATCGTCTTGAAAATGATCATTATGAAGCTGACGCCTTCACTATATGACTGAGGATATTGAAGTGTCTTTAATGTGTACAGTTATAGCCAGAGGAGATCTAATAAGGAGGTAGGTGATGGGGTTGTAAGAACCAGACAGAACAGGACATGTCTCTGAACTTGACAGCTGCAAGCCTTCGGTCTGAATTTTGTATTGTTTTGTTGTGAGGTGAATGACCTGAAGGTCTGAATAATTGGTGTTTACTCTCAACCAGCGAGTGTTGAAGTTATCCCATTATTTTAACTTGTGGCCATGACACAGCATTACATTCATGACATACCATAGTGTTATTGGAGATCGAGAAAGTCGAAAATATAATACATATTTTTATTACAACTAAAATGCGTAATGGAAAATGCATAATGTTCCTCCCACAATAGTTAACTTCTTAAGGAACCAACTTTATAAGGCCCTAGGTACCACTGTTCGCATGTGTAATGTCCCATCCAGGTAACTACTCACAGACTCGTAGGCATGAAATCTGGTTAATGAGCTTTACTATGTTACTAGACACACTGGCTCCAGTGGGCCCACGAAGTTCCGTATTCGTTCGTCACGTTGATGCGAATCGTGTCGTAATAAAGTAAGTAATAACGTGAGTTTGCAGTAGTTCCCTCATGCTATTTCCTCGCAGAGACTTGCGTGACACCCTGAATTCAGTGATCAAGCAACACCTGCCTTCAAGTTCAATAAGAATCGTACGACTTTATGTTTTTGAAGTATGAAAGACGTAACAGATAATTGTTTTGAATTATGTTCTTACATAGTGTAAGAACCACAAACTTCCAGAGAAAACTGTCAGCATTCTGGGGACGAAAGACGATGAAACTTCACCTTCTGTTAATACACGTCATTCGAGTTGAGACATTAGGGTAAACAGCCTCTGTTATCGACCCCTTCCCCTACAGACCTTCCCCATCCCCGCTGACGTCCCCCCTCCCCGCTGACGCCCCCCACCCCTTCCCCGATCCCCTCCCTCCCCCCGCTGATCCTCCTCCCCTGATCCCTCCTCCCCGCTGTCCCCTCCCCTCCCCTCCTCCCCTCCCCCTGACCCCCTCCCCTCCCCGCTGACCCCCTCCCCCTCCATTCCATTTGGAATAAGCAGTCAATATGTAATGCACTTATGGGGACAATATGAACTTTCCAGTGTCTTTTCACTGAGAGAACACAGGTGAAATTGTGTCTGTCTGAGAACGTAATAAACAGGACTTGTCGGATATTTGTTCACTCGTTACGCCTGGCGCGTCACGTATCTAACAGTAAGAAAACTTCAGCTCCAGCACCACAGCTCTGTACAGTAAACAGGAAACTCTTATGCTGTCATATACAGCATCACAGTGTCGACAGTGCTTGGTTTTGAGCCTAATATCCATAAATCGATCACAGAGTCGAGAGGGAAGTGCAACAGAACGCAATTCACAAAATGGTATTACACACATGACCCGAAGAGGATGAAACACTACCATTATTATGACTGACCCATTGTCACATTCTCAGTTGAACTCAGAAGAGGGTGACTCACCGCTCTAAAATTGTCGGAGTCCACCGGCAGAACTCCAATTAAATAAACTGAATTTGTGCCTCAGAATCTTTGAATTCCCTGAGCCGAGTCGTAATTAGTACCCTATTAACCACTCAAGACCATCAATATCGTTAAGAAGACACAGTACCCTACATGACGTCTTCTCACATCAAGATGATAACCTGAGCGTGGAGAGAATGTGCCAGATGACCTCCATCCCTTACCAAGGAAAGAGACAGACCTAACAATTGCTGATTCATCTTCCGGAAGAAGTAGAAATTAGTTGGGTTTGAAACATATCCTTCCGAAACATTAAACTGTTTGATCATTTACCCAATTAAAGGAGGAGGTAAACATATTTTGTAATAAAGGTCTCACATTGCAAGGGAACACGAGCAAACAGCTTGTGATGTAATGGAAGCAATTACATCGAGTGGGGAGTGCGGCCCCTGTGATCTCTTGGATGTGTTAGCCGGTATAGTGGAGTGGAGTTAACCCACACTGAGGTAGGGACACTGGGACGCTATATTAGGGGAAAGTGGTTCAAACTATACTGGCAAGCAAGTCACTACCAGCTGTCAACCTCCTGCACAAGGTCTAATAGGTCCGAGACTCGAATACTGTAAAAAGGTACACATAAGAATCACTAGAAAATATATTTGATTTGTACACTTGACCACTCCTTAGGAGGTATAACCAGTGACCTGCCAAACTATCCTAGAAATGGAACTTTCCTGATATTCACCGTGAAGGTCGCGGCACTACAAGGTGTCACTCCCGCTTGCCAAACACACCTTTCTTTAATATTAGCATTGGTGACTGCATGACACTAGGTAAAGTGTCGAGTCGTTCCCAAAAATATTCTGTGGAAACACTTTAGTTGCAGACAAAAATGAAGCCAACCAGGACAGCTGCAGCGTGACTGATGGCATTAAAGTTGTTGACCCGACATTGAAATTCCGTAGAGTCTGAGGGCGAGGTTTTGTGTCTTCAGAATAGTTTGGTAACATTATAGCTATCAGGTTTCCCTTGAATACATGGAGATGACGGGAAGGTGTAGACTGATTATCACTTAGGTGTCAGTCTCAGTTGGGGTGTTGTAAGTTTTTTTATTTTTGTTTTATCTGAAGGAGGCTTGTTTTATGGGGATGCGGTAGCCAAGTGGATACAGCGCTCGCCTCCTAGTTCGATCCCGGGGCACTCCCAATCAATCCACCTATAAATGGGGGAGAAAGCGGTCTAGGTTAGTGTCGGCCAGGCTGCCTCCTTGCTTACCGAAGGTTTAGTAAGCAGTGAGTTGTATCCACACAGTTTCTGAAGGACAGTCATGATGGCTATGGGACACATTTCGACCCTCTGATAGCAGTGTCGTCTGTCCCTCATGAAACTTCCTGAAATAGAGGATAGAGCTTCCCTCACCTGAGCTCTTCACGTCCCACATCACACCTCCACTTCCCTCCTCCCCACTAAAGAAATGTTTTTAGTATTAATACAAAAAGTTGTACTTAAAAGAAAGTTTCTGTTTGGAGACGATAAATAAATTTCATGATAGCAAATACAAAATTACGTATCATATTTTTGTTTCCAACAGATTTCGTGAGATTACAATTTCCATTTAATTTTACCTTTGTGAGTTAGGTAGTAGGCATATTTTTGGTCGTAATTTTGTTATACCGCTTGTAGCGATAAAGGTCTTTCTACTACTGCTTTAGATGTTATCATTAATGACGAATAATATATATTCGGAATTATATTATGCTGTACAATTAATTTAATTAATCCCACAAGGAGATGCTATCACTTACTAGGATCTAGCCAAAACGGTATACTGTATATATTGTTTTCCGATGTGAGACAGTTTCAGGGCATAGTTTCATGGTATATAGTATATATTCCATGAGAGTAAATAAACGAGTGGTTCTAAATTTCACTGCAGATATAAACATGTTTTATTCTTTTACTTTAACAAAGCAAAATAATAATACTTACTAAATTATCTAAATGTTCAGCAATAAGATCAATGGCAACTTTCTTGAGAGACAAATGGTGGGTATAAACTTAATAATCTTTTGCTGTAGTTATTTTTGGACCTTTATTTAATGATTAGTATTGGAGATCTTGGCAACATAGTGTATAGTTCCTGGTAACTCTGGTGCCATGTTCTGTAAGTATAATCTGCCCCAATAGAAATAAGGAATTATAAGATTGTGCAGAACTATTTGATATCAATGATGTGCTAAGTGAATTGACGAGAATTATTTAAGGTAATATATTTAAATTTTAGTATACTTTCTTCAGTGAAATAAGTGTTTGTAAAAGCTTACCAACCTTTATTTAGTGAAAGATATATCCTACTTGATATTTGATATGAAAACTAATATATGGGGGTGTTTTGCATACCTCATTAATGCAACCACGCTACACCACTGACAATACCCCTCTCTCTCTTACATTTACAGTGCCCCTCCCCCTCTTATATTTGCAGTATTCCTCCTCACTTACATTTACATTATTCTTCCCTCACTGACATTTACAACTTCCCCAGCATCGCCAATATCAGTTTCTTTTCCCTCACAAGCCTGGTGTGTTTCTTCCCTCCAACAATGTTCAGCGTTTTATCCGTCCAGTCATACTGAACATTCGTCTTCCTTCAAATTTTAGTGTCCCTATTATCAGCATTGATATCCTTCGTTGGTAGCGTCCGCCTGTATCTTCTTCGGTTCATCCTACACTCTTAATGACCTCCTACAGTGGCCTACTAAACAGTTTGTGTATCTCCCTTGTTTACCTCCCTTCCCCTACCTCGTAAAATTGTCTGAGGTGTGATGGCTGAATGGATATAGCGTTCGCCACCTGTCCTAAGGGTTGCTGGTTCGCGATCGAGACACTCCCAGCTGTGAGTGGGTAGCCAAGTATTCGATATCACCAATCAGCATTGCCCGAGGCTTAGTATGCAGTGTGCTGTATCCATTCTGTTTCTAACGGGCAGTCATAACAATGGGACCCACTTTCACATACATTCACTTCGTCATTGCCCACCCACATGTTCAGGGTTCACCCACATGTTCAGTGTTCACCTACATGTTCAGTGTTCACCTACATGTTCAGTGTTCACATACATGTTCAGTGTTCACCCACATGTTCAGTGTTCACCTACATATTTAGTGTTCACCCACATGTTCAGTGTTCACCCACATGTTCAATGTTCACCCACATGTTCAGTGTTCACCTACATATTTAGTGTTCACCTACATGCTTAGTGTTCACCTACATGTTTAGTGTTCACCTACATGTACAGTGTTCACCCACATTTTCAGTGTTCACCCACACGTTCAGTGTTCACCCACATGTTCAGTGTTCACCCACATGTTCAGTGTTCACCTTCATGTACAGTGTTCACCTACATGTTTAGTGTTCACCTACATGTTCAGTGTTCACCTTCATGTACAGTGTTCACCTACATGTTTAGTGTTCACCTACATGTTCAGTGTTCACCTACATGTTCAGTGTTCACCTACATGTTCAGTGTTCACCCATATGCTCAGTGTTCACCTACATGTTCAGTGTTCACCCACATGTTCAGTGTTCACCTACATGTTCAGTGTTCACCTACATGTTCAGTGTTCACCTACATGTTTAGTGTTCACCAACATGTTTAGTGTTCACCCACATATTCAGTATTCACCAACATGTTTAGTGTTCACCCACATGTTCAGTGTTCACCCACATGTTCAGTGTTCACCTACATGTTCAGCGTTCACCCACATGTTCAGTGTTCACCTACATGTTCAGTGCTCACCTACATGTTCAGTGTTCACCTACATGTTTAGTGTTCACCTACATGTTTAGTGTTCACCTACATGTTTAGTGTTCACCCATATGTTTAGTGTTCACCTACATGTTCAGTGTTCACCCACATGTTCATTGTTCAGTCTTCACCTACATGTTTAGTGTTCACCTACATGTTTAGTGTTCACCTACATGTTTAGTGTTCACCTACATGTTTAGTGTTCACCCACATGTTCAGTGTTCACCTACATGTTCAGTGTTCACCTACATGTTCAGTGTTCATCCACATGTTCAGTGTTCATCCACATGTTCAGTGTTCACCTACATGTTCAGTGTTCACTTACATGTTCAGTGTTCACCCACATGTTCAGTGTTCACCTACATTTTTAGTGTTCACCTACATGTTCAGTGTTCACCTACATTTTTAGTGTTCACCTACATGTTCAGTGTTCACTTACATGTTCAGTGTTCACCCACATGTTCAGTGTTCACCTACATGTTCAGTGTTTACCTACATGTTTAGTGTTCACCTACATGTTTAGTGTTCACCCACATGTTCGGTGTTCACCCACATGTTCGGTGTTCACCCACATGTTCAGTGTTCACCTACATGTTTAGTGTTCACCTACATTTTTAGTGTTCACCCACATGTTCAGTGTTTACCTACATGTTTAGTGTTCACCTACATGTTTAGTGTTCACCTACATGTTCGGTGTTCACCCACATGTTCGGTGTTCACCCACATGTTCGGTGTTCACCCACATGTTCAGTGTTCACCTACATGTTCAGTGTTCACCTACATTTTTAGTGTTCACCCACATGTTCAGTGTTTACCTACATGTTTAGTGTTCACCTACATGTTTAGTGTTCACCTACATGTTTAGTGTTCACCCACATGTTCGGTGTTCACCCACATGTTCAGTGTTTACCTACATTTTTAGTGTTCACCTACATGTTCAGTGTTTACCTACATGTTTAGTGTTCACCTACATGTTTAGTGTTCACCTACATGTTTAGTGTTCACCCACATGTTCGGTGTTCACCCACATGTTCGGTGTTCACCCACATGTTCAGTGTTCACCTACATTTTTAGTGTTCACCCACATGTTCAGTGTTTACCTACATGTTTAGTGTTCACCTACATGTTTAGTGTTCACCTACATGTTTAGTGTTCACCCACATGTTCGGTGTTCACCCACATGTTCAGTGTTTACCTACATTTTTAGTGTTCACCTACATGTTCAGTGTTCACCTACATTTTTAGTGTTCAGTGCCTCTCCCAGTATTTATAGTGTCTCTACAATTTCGATATGTGTCACACCTGTGATGATATATTCAAAGTCGCTCAACAATTTCATTTTACATAGCTCTCCTCCCTGCAGTAAGGGACCCGCCAAGAGATTCTAATGTCTGTATCTTTCCCACTGATATGTGTTTAGTGTATCCCAAGTTGCATCGCCTCCCCTGCCTTCCTCCAACCAAACTAGGCCTTCCTGTGTATTGACAGTATTTATTTCGTCCACTCAATAACATTTTCTGTAGAACAAAACTTACGAAATAATACACCAAATTACGAAATCCAGATAAGTATAATGCTAAATGTGGTGAAGGTTCCTTGTGCTACATGTCAGGCCAAGTATTTTGACAAATTTTACTGAACAAAATAAAACACATTTACCATCACATTTGTTTGTCCACCTCCCTCTTCGTCATAAATTATAAATTTAATTTACTGTTTATTACCTCACTCGAAACAGTAGGACGAGAGTATTGTTTTCCGTCCTCCATGTATGTCTGTGTGTGTGTGTGTTTGTCCCCAAAATGCTGGAATGGGTGGGGTTACAGTATGTTGTTCCATACTTTCATGCCACGATATTTTATGGAAGTCTGGGAGTGAGAGGAGTGCATGGGGTGGTCTAAGTAGGTTTGAGTGTCTCAATTTGTACCTCTGTTTTGTCCGAATCTGGAATTATTCTCAATCAAGTGATTAACTGATTAAAAAACAAATAGATCATAGCAGTAAGTGTTAATATCCACAAATTTAAAAAACTAATAATTTAGGAAACCGGTCGTTTGTGTGATTTTTTTTTTCAGTTGGTCATTGTCCGCACAACTTTCCTATGGGCAGGGACCAGGGTTTTGTTTTAGTGGAGCCGGAGGCCCCTCATAGTGTATCATACAGTGTATCAAGTGTTGGTAAACAAAGTCATAATAGATTTATTTCATGACTGCAAGAATGAGTGAGTGACGAGTGTGATACAGGATCCTGCATTGTTTATTGACTTTACTGTGAATGGCTTATATGTGGTTTGTCCAGTTTAGTTTTCATCGTCAACAACTCCAATGAAATTTGTATTTTGTTGACAATTGAGGATTGTATTACCAAGGAGCAGGGGGTCCAGATTTGTGAAAGATTGTGTAATATTTTTTGTCTAGGATTAAGGTCAGTTTATTACATATTATCCAGTTCCTGACTTAAGACAATTCACTGTTCATTGTTCTCATTAAGAAGTGAGGAATTGCGGGACTGACAAGCAGATTACTATCGTTTGCAAATACGAGTGTGCTTGAGTAAACTATATCATTTATGAACAGCAGGAACAGAACTGGGCCGATAATGGAGCTTTGCGGAACACCATACAAAATAGGTGAGGAGTCAGATTGACGATCGTTATAACGGACATACTGCTTCCTGTTAGCCAGTATGAAGCAAACCAATTGTGGGATAAGCCCCTAGCGCCGTAATGTTATGCTTTGACTCGGAGCAACGGATTTAAGTTGGATAAGTTTAGGTTTAGGAGGGAGATAGGAAGAAACTGGTTCACAAATAGGGTGGTGGACGAGTGAAACAAGCTTACCAACTTTATAGTAAGTGCTGGAACTCTGGAAAGTTTCAAAAGGAGGCTAGATAAATTCATGGATGATAGAGAGTGGTTGTAACTCTCGACAGGAGCTGCCATGCACAGGCCAACCGGCCTATTGTAGACTCCTTATTTTCTTATGTTCTTATGTTGACAGGAGGATGGTATGGTCGACAGTATCAAAGGCTTTAGAGAGGTCCAGGAATTTTCCGACTGTGAACTGTCTATCATCAAAGGAGTTTAAGATGTCACTGGTAAAGGGCAGCTGGGCACTCTCAGTTGACCTTCTCACACTGTTGCCAAATTGAGAATCTGTAAGGATATTATTCTCACTACAGAAGGAGTGAGAATGGTACTGAAACTAAGGGTGATTAATGCTAAATTTGAATGCATATGGAACAATATTAAATTTCTATTTTTGTTTTTTAAGGTTAAATGCATTCAAGAACTCCAATACGTCAACACAACGCTTATAATATATCCACTTGAGGCAAATTATTATACAACAACTCTAATGGTATTTAACGTCATCACTATCAGGTTTTCATGCAAGTAATTATACCATAATTGGAAAGAGTTAACTAGCGTGAACAAATTGTACCTTAATTTACATAAGCAGTACATAATCACTGCGGGTGTGAGGTGCTTTTACCTGTCATTTATTATTTATACGATTTATGACCCAACATCTTTAGCTTAAATTATACTAAATAAATACAAACTAAATATGGGCAAGGGATCAGGTCAAGTCAGGTCAGGTCAGGTCTCTGTAGTCTCCATCTTGGCTGGGAAGTGGGGCCCGTCAACCACCCTCCTGTCCAAGCACCAAACAAAGAGAAGACAACAGAAAGGTAACTTATTGTATGTGGAAGCAAAGAGAAACAAGATAGTGTAACAAAAATAACGCCTAAAAAAATAAGAACGTTGAAATGAATCTATATATCCTCATTCAGTGTAAAAATGGAAGGGAAAAGAAAGGTGTGCAAGGAGAAACTGAGGGGAGGGAAGTTACGTCTGGTAGGAGTAAAGTGAGGGTAATAAAGTTATGTAAATGCCTAAGAGGGGAAAAGTGATGAGAGACAGTTATACCAGTATCTATGAGGGGAAGAGTAAAAGTTATGAAGGTCTCCTGAGGGGTAAAGTGAGGGGAGTCTATGAGAAGAAACATGAGAAGTAAAATGTTATAAGTAGTGGAAAGGGGAAAAGTGAGGGAGGAGAATTAAAAGTGTCTGGGAGGGGAAAGTGAGGGGAAGATAATTAAGTGTCTGGGGGAGGGAGGGGGGGGGGGGAAGATAATTGTCTGGGAGGGGAAAAGTGAGGGGAGGGAAATTATAAGTGTATGGGAGGGGAAACATGAAGTATATTTAATAGTGTCTGAGAGGGGAAAAGTGAGGGGAGTAGAGGCTTAGAAGTGTCTGGGAGGACTAGAGTGAAGGGAGGAAAGTTACAAGTGCTCGTGAGGGGGAAACTGACAGGGCTGTTGAAATAAAATAAAAACTATAATGGAATGCAGACGCTCACTCCCAGTATATTTTTGATGAGCCCGAAGAGAACACATGACAGCTGGTTTATTGAGAGTTTTAATGCAGATTTTAAAACTATAATGTAGAATACAGATAATGGTTGGGAGGATTGGTATAATTAGTTTTATCAAGAATAACTTCGGTAAATATAATCAGCTGTTAGATACTCAGACAGTGACTCCCAAATTGTTCGTACTCATGCAGCAATACAGTATTAAATGGTCTTATAATTAATTAAGGAAACATTAACAAACTCTTTAAATATTCTAATACCCTGTGTTATGCCGCACCTTCAAATTTCACAATAGTCGTCAAAGTTCGTCCTCCCAAATAGTATTAACAATCCAGTCCAAGTAGTAGACAACTCGGTTGCAGATATCTGGCACAGTGGAGGCACTACACTGTAGAACTCCCGCGAGACATTACATCAACCACCTGCGGAACCTCACCACTTGGTTCATATATGATAGGGCTTCTATCATCACCCTGTGGGAGAACAACACATTATACTATACATCGCTTTCTCTTAACTCATTGTTTATTTTATAAGTTATCCACTTTCATCTTCCCAGCAAAAGTTAATTCATACTGTCACTACCTCGACTGTATTGTATTGATAACATCGGTGATATGATAAAAGTACTGGGTGACGCTCGGTGGTGCCTGCTACTATAGCCCTTATTCATGAACCGATTTACACGTTAGGTAATGTTTGCTGTAACTTGTTCTCTTGCATAGTTTCAATCACCCTGGTCATCGATGGTGTGAAGTTTAGTTGAGAAAATATATCTTTTAAACAGGCGACGGGGAGTGAATCGCCCTATATTACACTGTCTAATTGATCTTTGGAGCAGCAAGGAGAAGTGAGAGTAGGACGACCCTGGTGTACGGGAAAAGTTTCTGCAGGATAACCCTCAAAACAAGCGCCAGATGTCCACTGAAGTACACAGTGGACACGCTCAACGAACACATCCTCTTTACTTGTGGTATGACTAAAAAAAAATCATGAAATACTGCAAATGACGTACCAATACTTTCAATTTTTCCGACTGTCCAGCTCAACAACAGGGTTATTAGAGTCAGGACGACAATTTTGTTGCTGAAATGTGTCTGACACTATATCCTGACCCACCACTATTATGGAAGGGGGTTAATAGTGTAACCTTTATCCGTCTGTGTGCAATCCATGAGCGTCACTATCAGTCTTAGTCATGAACATTACATTTAGACACAATGTAATACACCACATCAAAAGTTTTTCCATTAGTTAAGTTTTTTGATAATCCTTTTGCTTTGTTAACTTTTATATTTAGTTCTTTTTAAGTAGATAGTCGTTGTGATCAGCGTGAAGCGAGGCATCCGTATACCACCACACTGTATTCCTAGCTTAAGGGTGGGAACTCACCTCTCCGTCTGTATCAAACCAACTTATTTTGTTCCTTCGAGTACTAGAAACACAGAGATAGTCCTGTGTGTTGTATAAAATATGGTTAAAAAATATTAGAGTAACCAGCAGCTCACATGTTAATTTCTTTATTAAAACTGTTATTATTTATACACAAAATGCTGTGACGTCTACATTTAATTACCTTGACTGTGATTGAATCATCTTTTATTGTTATTATAAAATTATTATTATTATTATTATTATTATTATTATTATTATCATCGTAGTCACCGTCGTCGCCGTGCTGCAGCATATACGCTAAAACTGCAGAAAGAAAGAAAGAAAGAAAGAAAGAAAGAAAGAAAGGAAGGGAGGGAGGGAGGGAGGGAGGGAGGGAGGGAGGAATAAGAAGAGCTGACGGGTGACGCGAGCTGTGGCTATCAGTGAGAGAGATGAGAGAAGTTAGAGGAAAGGAGACACTTCTATGACCACCACCTCAGATGCCGTTTCCCACGTGAACTGTCAGCCAACACTAACAAGTTCCATCTGGCCGGATTTGTGCTCGAAAGTTTCCTTCTTCTGGGTGGACTACTAACCCACCCTGTATAATGAAGTTCACCTTGAGTACCCGCAGGGAGTATCCATGCGCTGATTGGCTATGCATACTTTACCACTGTTCTAGATCCACCATAGGGAACAGTAACCATAATAAGTCTTGGCTTGGAGTGAGGTTATACCCCCAGCACAAAGGACTAACATTCCATACTCCCCCCTCACACTACAGCTTTTTCTTTTCTATGGTCTTCATTACCTCACCTCATACAAGTACAATACATCTTTTCGGATTCTGTATTAACGCCTGAAGTAAATTATTGAAGTGAAACGAAGGAAATATGAGGACGCATGTGTAACTGTAGAAGGTATTGTTTATATTTTTAAGCATAAGTGATCACTGGAGGAAGTTGCTTGTGTTAAAAAGGTCCAGCCTTCATATGTTTACTGTCATACTCCGAATATCTTTACAAATATCATATAAATGCTAACCGTTAATGCTTGTTTTCATAGCAAGGTTCAACGAAAAAGCGCAATGTTTTAAGATAATTCACAAAAGTAAATTAAAGTAATAGAGACAAGAGTTACTCAGTTTAAAAAACCATTTCACTTGATGCAGTATTCACGTCAAGGCGCAGAGGTTGAAATGAGGAATCACAACCAGATGAAACTGCTGCATCTGCATAGTACAGAATCACTATTGATGAGTCGTCCTGAATCGTCCTCGGTGTACACAACAATGCTTTCAGATCATATCCCGTGTGGTAATGACTTGATTTTACATTCTAGTCACTAGAATCTAGTGGATACTTAAATGACACGGACCTTGACGAGACTCATTTACGTAGATAATGCTTTCTGTAAACCCAGCCGAGTAAAATATTTCTGAATTAATATCTTTCCTGATGACATGGTGTTGACTGCACTGGTACCTTGAGATGGTCGCACGCTGCTATCTGTACTTATGAGGCAGAGTCTGACGATTGGGAGCAAAGTGAAAATGTTCCGTAGTACAGAAACAGCTCATGAACGCTAAAAATTACTTACACGTGAATTTTTCTTTTCAATAAATAGAAACATTCAATAACTAGAACATCATTATGGTCTTGCCAATCTTCATGTTGAAATATGCTACTTTATTTCAGCTGGTTTGAAATTTTGTAACAAATATGATAAGGCTTCCATGACTAGCGTTTGTGTGACTGTACTCGCATAGTATAACTTGTAATGATGGAAGACACTTTAAACTATAGATTCATGGACGAAACTGAGAGTGAGAGGGTACCGTGCCAGCATAAGCCAGGTAATTCCCCGTGCTGTAGTGGATGTGAGGATAGATGATGGGTATTTACGAAGAGTGGTGAGAGGTAAGGATAAGGGTGGGAGGACGGATAAATATATGTGAAAAAGAAAGTTTATTAACAATATGTGGAGGGAGGGATATTAATCCAGATAAAGGGGAACACTTAATCGTGATGTAGTTAACCCCCAGCTGGCCACCGTCAGTTCCTCCCCAACTCCCAGCCGTGTGTTCATATAGGGCAGAGATGCTGGACGGATCCTGTCAGTAATATTAACCTGAAGGACGACACAAACATGATCATGATGAGAAACTTAGTGGCTGGTACTGCACTCGACAGTTCACCTCAATTCTTCAACTTGTAAACTCGGGTACCATTTACTGTCCGGGGATGAAACCACAGACCCTTCGTGCTGTGTCCACTCCACTACTACACCCTTGCGAGGCGAGGGTTCTTACTAAAACACTCCTTAAGCTTTACTTTAAAAATAGACATTAATCTGTACTCTGAAAATAGACCTTCAGCTTGACTCTAAAACAGACATTAATTTTAAGTATACAACAGACCTTAAGCTGGAGATTCACAAGAGCTATGTAATTATAACAGCTTGGATCTGCCCAGTCAGGGTGCCTGATAGGGGAGTACCCATAAGCCTCCAGTGAGAACTGTTCTGCAGCGTTGTGAGCACCAAGACGGATCACGAGGCGCTGCTCATTATTTCTGTGGGGAGAGGAACTATTTCATATGTAGTAACTTAGTTTGATTATTATCTACATTTTAAAAACTTTCCATATTTTCCTTACCAAAACTTATGCTTCTTCATCCAACAAAATTGCCAACCACAACAACAACATTTCACCAGTTCTGTTCCTGCAACATATTGCCTCAACATACTCTTGTTGAAACCGCAACATATAACCCCAACATACTCTTGTTGTGACCGCAACTTATTGCTTCGACATACTTTTGTTATGACCACCACTTTTTACCTCAATATACTCTTGTTGTGACCGTAACTTACGGCCTCAACATACTCTTGTTGTGACCGCAACGTATTGCCTCAACATACACTTGTTGTAACCGCAACTTATTGCCTCAACATACTCTTGTCGTGACCGCACTAACTAAAGGAAGAGACATACCTGTACGTTCCAATTCAACTACATTCATTCGAACTGATACATTACCGATTTCATGTAATCTCATCATTGAATCTATTACTAAGCTTTATTCACGATTGAATAATTTACATAATGAGTAAAAGGTGGTAGCAAATTATCGTGCACGGTAATACATGTGAACCTTTATCCGAGGTGCTGAGATTTGCAGCGTAATGCGCTACACTGTCCATATTGTATCATAGTAATTTAGTGGCCACAGTGTTACCTTACGGTGAAATGGTGAACATCTTTATGGTCTTAGGCTGAGATCCCAGAATAATGAACAGTCTACCAGGTATAAGAGAGAACAATTGTTCTGTGGTACGAAGTTGTTATTCGTGATTATAAGGCGATTGTTGTCATTCACTTACTCACCTAATGACACCAGCAGCCTTTGAGAATATACAGGTGTGGGTTGGTTGTCCTATATGAGTACTGTAGTTACGTCCACCACACTATTGCGTCTTCTACCCTTAAGAATAGAAAGATTATCAGCACCAGTAAAAGTTGTTTGGCTGTGAATGTTAGTAACTGAGGGTTTTAATTCATTTAACATTTCAACGACAAGATACAATGATTTTCAGGTATTTGTGACAAGTTAACATATCGAATGGCTATAATGATCACCTGTCAGTAGCGTCGCTTTTTTTAATCTTGGGGAAAACTTCCACTCCATCCAGCCGTGAACGACTCTCTAATCTTCCAGCTAGTTAAGGATAGGTTATTGAGAGCAGGGCCGGCCACGCTGCCCCCTCTTGTACTGTGCTTCATCTATACGAATCCTAATGGACCATACAAGGAATTACTTAAGTATTACAAAATCGTGGTACACACAAAGGGAACTGATTGAGTTACAAAAGTTTCCAGAACCTAACCAGCGGTCACCTACCAGCTGTAACAGTCTCTTGAGCTGGGTGTCCTTATCAGTAAAGCAATTCACTAGACTCAATTAGTCCTGCCTTGTACGCTGGCAGTTTTAAGAACATTTATTCAGGTTATTATATTCAGTTGACTCTTAATGTAAACTAACCACTTGTTTACTTACTCTGATAACATTAAAAGACGTTGAAACATATAATAACTTCTCTTGCTGTACAAATGGTTCTTATCAACAAATGGTGTACTCATCATCCCCTGTGATTCTTTTCTACATAATTAAGAGCCACGCGACTCTTCTCTCCCGCCTTTTGGATCGTTTTCTCTCCCGAAAATGAATAAGAGAAACGTGTATCTACCAATTTCAGAATATTAATTGCCAACATATTGATTTAGAATACTTGTTGAAGCGTAGTAATACACTACAACCTTAACAACATTTCCCGACTGTTGCTTTAGACTTAAGGCGTCTTGAAATGTTCGTAGTCATTTTCAAGTCTTGCTTTTGTTCATAGACTTTCTTCTTCCCAAACGATAGGCTTGATAGAGGTTACTGTACATCAACTTAAGGAGAGCACAGTATCCTTGCTCGATGGTTTTGATAAGACTCACGAAACTGATTCTGCATGTTGAACGAGACGATGGATGATTCGAGTTACACTTATTAGCCTACATTAATTAACTGGGTAATATGCCAGCTAATTGCCATTTAACTTTTAATTAACATTCAAGTGTCAGTTTTGACTCCTGTACATGATTAATTATTTGATCAAGTAAGCCCATGACTATTAATTACTGCTTTTGGATTTCCCTTTTTTAGAATGAAGCAATCAGGGAAATGTGTGCGTCAAACATTAGCACTATATAAGCCAACGTGATCTTTTAGAGCAACAAACGCTTACTGAAGACCGACGATATGCTATAATGTAATTTAAACACGTTGGAAGTCTTCGTGAAGAGTTTTGTCAGACTTAAGAAAAAAATCAATTATTTAACGATAGACTTAAAGCTGCCGTCCTTGTCTGTCATCCATCCCGTTCTTCTTTTTCTTCAGTTGTAGACCTAAAGAGGATTATCTGTGGCTCAACATATTACAGAAACAAAAGTTTTTTTCCTCATTTGTTATAATTAAAAAAAAGGGGGAATCTTGCATCTTCATCAAGTCACTCCGCTCGAGAACCTAATCTAGAGTGTTAAAAGATTAAATCACTTTACAGGAAGGTTTATGTGAATAGTCAGATTCGGATAACATTTCCCTATGAACCTCAGACAATTTACAACCAGAGTAGCAAATAAATGAAAATCAGAGGAATCACGTATCAAAATAATAATATTTCTGATCTTTATTGTCCTGATTATTGAAAACGAAAATCAATTTCGTTCCACATTTTAAAGTTTTTCACACACATAAACAACACTAATGCTGTCAAGGGATGAACTATGGTAATATTAGTCTATTTCAACCCCCATTCTTCAGTCTTCTTTGGTAACAACATTTAGATGACGTTGACGATAAAATGTTAATACTGCGCTTCAACAGATAGTCTTTAAACGTACAATTATTGCAGTTATTATGATGAGCACTCTTCAACAACTACATGTTACAGAGAACAGTAGGTGACACATTTGATGGAATATTAGAAGAATAAAAACGGAAAGATTAAACACTTACTGAAAACAGTGAGCTGCGGTGAACACCCAGTCCCGGTCAATAAGTGTTGCTCCACAGAAATGCTCCAGCGGCCCTTATCCTTATTAATTGCCACCTGTAGAGGAGAGCATGAACATTTGGTAGACATGAGGAGAGATGCTGCTTTACTGGGCAGGCATGACAAAGGTTACCGACATGGGGAGGAGAAGGGGAACTCTTGCACTGTTTACGGTACATGAATTCCTAATTTTTCCAGATTGTTCATTTAACATGTTAGTCCAAGGGATTTCCCCCTAGTCTGAATTAGTAGTAAATGGAGATAGAAAAGCCATGAATACACATGCGAGATTGTAGATAGTGTTGCGTTGTGATAGAGGGTATCTTATTTACTAGCAAGTAATATTCAATTATGGTATCCGGATTATGGTATGGACCCGAAATCTACCTTGACAGTCTTGTTGGAGGCTAACTTGCGAGCACCAACCTGGTGACAAACACCTGTGGATGGGGATCAATTTGGATGGAAATGTGTAATTATATATTACATATAACCTTATGCTATCATCATCTTTACTTTAGATCAAGAAATATAAACAAACAAGACAATTATAAAGGAAAATGTTAAGGTCAACACAGTGGTAGATGGATGAGATTTAGTTGTGGTTGTTAACTAATCTGGACTACTTAAGCAGTATAATATGAATAGTGAAAGGCGATAACTAACTTGGTAAGGGAGTTTGCCATCCATAACATGTTTCTCACTTCCACTCTCCAACTGCCACTGGCTGCACTCTGAAAGATTTTTTTTTTTAGATTGCTCCCGAGGGGGCTAGTTTATTGGGCACCCCCTTACATCCTGTGCAAGGTGAAGCGCAGAAGCGTTTACAGTGCCCATCTGGGAAGCATGCAGAGTTCATGCTTGCCTTTATGACTCGTGCATTAAAGGCGTAAAAGCCTGAAGGGTCATGGGTTTTGTCAGCAAGTTACATAAAGTGACAGAATGATGAGTGTGGGGAAATTTCCCAGTACAATTTATCTGTTTATGGCAAAGCGTGGCAGGTCCCTAATAATGTCAAGTGCCAGGCCATAGGCATTGACAATATTGAGGTACATACCTTTTAGTGTGATTGTGATGGCGTGTACGTCGGTAGTGTCGGCTTCAAGGGGGACGTCGAGAGGTTGGTAGGGGACGTCCTTCTTGGCGTAGATACGTAGTCCACGTGTATGTCCGCATGGTGGTCAATTGATGTGGAGAACCGGAGTGGATGGGCCCCAGGTGCCAGCATGCCGATGGGGGATGGGGAGCCGGGGATGGTGTCCTCTGGTCCATGAGCGCGGTGGGTGGACAGGGGTAGCCGGGCACGGACGCCAGCAGTGGTACCAGGCGGAGGTGGAGTAGGCCGTGAGCATGAAGGGCACACAGGGGGGCTACCAGGTTGTGTCAAACCAGAAGAGGGGGGTGACTGGGTAACAGCTGGAGGTAGGGGTAGTCTGTGTAGGCTGGAGATGGCAGTACAGTGTATCAAAGAGTCTTTCAATACGGTTGGTAAATTCGTGTAAGAGGGATATGATGTGTCGTGTCACCGGAGGGGGTTTTGGGGGGGCACCGGTGGGGGTACAAGGCCTGACAGCGTCAGAGTAGAGATGGAGAGGAGGCCCAGTTGTAGTTGAGTTAGGAGACGGCCGGGACTGCTGTGTTGCAGCCAGGTGAGGCCAGGCAGGGGCGGGTGTTGTTGAAGAAGGCGTTGCTGGAGACAGGGGATGCAGAGGGATGTGGCTCGGTAGGCTGGGGGAGAGGTTGAGATTGATGCAGCCTTTGGGGAGGCTTTTCTCCTGGGACAGACGGACGTTTGGGGCATTGTCGTGAGTCAGCATTATGCCAGCCACCACAATTACAACACCTGGGGTCAACAACATGGCCCACACCACCCCCATTGAGGTGGTCTTTGATTTTTTGGGCACAGACGGAGGTGTGATGGTTATGTGAACAGAAGCGATCATCTGGGACGATCACGTCGGCAGCAGGCGGTGAAGGTGTGACCCCAATGAGAGCAGATAACACAAAAAGCAGGCCCGGGGCGATATGGTTCAGCATACAGTGGGGGGGAGGACTGGGTGGGCATCAACAGTGGTTGGGCACTCCCTCCCCTTCCATTTAACTATGAGAGCTGCTTGTGGGGTCTTCCCTCGGTAGTGTCGATGTATACTGAGTATACGTGGATTAAAGTTACGAGCATCTTTGACTTCAGCGTATAGGGGGAACTGTTAACAAGGATGTGGCAACATTCCGCTGCATCAGCAGGTGAAGGCACCAGGACAACCCCGTCAAATCCAACAGTACTGAGTGTTTCATAGACCTCGGGTGTCTGACACTGGATAAAGTTACGGTTCTTACCTTTTCGGAATTGAATGGTGAGACCATGTTGTCTCCAATACTTTGTTGTCCAATTAAACCATTCCTCGACAGTTTTCAATAAGTCCTTGGGGAAGTGCAGATGCAATTTACTTGGTTGGTTGGCAGAGGGGTGGGTGGCGAGGGGAGAGTCGCTGCCCTTGGCATTGGTGTTGCCACTCCGGCAAGTGTTTCCCATAGAAACATTACTGTTACTGTCACTATCACTGAAGTCTGACTCTTGCAGGGTGTTGGATGCACTATGACTATCCGTATCAGAAATGTCTGTATCCATGAGAGAGGGGACGCCTCTTCTGGGGCGCTTACGTCGACCCCCCCCCCCCCATCGCTGGCAACACTTGCCGGCGAAGGGGTAGGTAGAGATTGAGGTGGCCTTTGTGTGACGATCGGGAGGACAGGAGCACCTATGGGCACACGTCTGTCCTCTTACGTGGTCAGACCGCGACTGGCACTCTGAAAGACACATTAATAAGTGTCTGAAGGTCACTGTTGATGTATGAGTTGACCCCGAGGTCACTAGAACTAGAACAGAGGCAAATGGTTTCCATAACTACACCTGGAGACTCGCTGATCAGCCTGACTACTGTACAGTACACAATGTCTCCTGGTCTTAAGAGTTATTCGAACCAAAGCTCTATTAGAAAAAAAAAACAATAGGCAACCCAAACAAGTCAAGACGAACTACCGGTTCCTAGTAAAAGCAACAGACTATCTGCGAGGGTCTTTTGGATAGTAAGACCATTAGATAAGAATATAGTTGTACTGTCCACCAGGTCTTATAGTTGTTTACGCCGTGAAGTAAGGTGTTAAGGCAGTTAAAATCGGAACATAATCATACTTTTGCCAGCAATAGTGGAGGAGCTGGGTCTACAGCAGACTGGCGCGGCTGAAGTCTTTGGTTGGTCGCTCACTCAGTTTTGTGCCGCTGTCGGTAAAGCAACCCTTCGCCAGGCAGTCTCCCATGTCCATCTACACGCACTCTGTCTTTTCATCACCAAACTTGCACAATTGTCGTACCTCCTGACCCCCCACTGACCACACACACCTGTGAACAAATGATGAGAAGAAACTCTGTACTGCACTATGTTGGTCACCAAAACAAGTGATAATGGCTGTTTTGTCCATCACTACTACAACTGGCAGTCGTCATCATCACTACCACCACTACCACAACTGGTGGTCACTACCACCTCCAATATGGTAAGCCTACCACTCTATTGGAATTTCATCAATGCTGTTAATAAGTTCTATTGATCACATGTAGATTGTTCACTACCCTGGTACGTCCTATTTGCTTGGTCATGTCTGTCAGCACGTACAAGCAGATCTTCACGCCAAACCTTGTTAACAAATAAGAACATAAGAAAATAAGGAGTCTGCAATAGGCCGGTTGGCCTGTG